>NW_026706335.1:0-202712 GCF_029867415.1 Vicia villosa | reverse complement strand
AGTCAGATTAAGGTCTTCCAAGAGCTTCACTTTGATCCCTTTCTGCAGTGTCTTGAATTGCTCGAACACTTGTTCTTCAATCTTCACACTCAGCTGGATCCTTGATGAAGCTTCTTGATAAAAACCCCCAAAATTCACCTATCTTGGAGGACAAAACCCTCAGATTTTATTCACCAAAAACCCCACAAATCTTCACCCACTAGGAATCTTCAATTCCGTTCCATGGACGTTATCGAACTCGATCACTAACCCTCAACACAAGAATGATTATGTGTAATTATGTTGGAGATGATGAAGAACGAAGATGAGAAGCCTTTGTGTATCTTTCAGTTGTTGGTGTTAATGAGCAATAATGAACCTTGGACAATATATATGAGAGCTTATCAGTTGGAGCAGAGAAAACCAGAAATTTTGGCATTTTTGATCAAATAGGTCGACCTCTTGTAGTGCTTAGGTCGACCTAACAGAGCTGCATATCCTTTGGATGTCATTTGTTCCCAGTTAGGTCGACCTGTTAAAGAAGTAGGTCGACCAGAATCCACTTCAGATGCGTTTTGGGGACCTTTCATCAGATTAGGTCGACCTAGTTATTGTGTAGGTCGACCTAGCAGAATGATATGTAAATTTCTTCATTTTAGGTCGACCTGGGTTGGGAGTAGGTCGACCTGACTGCTGTTTTTCTGAGTTCCTCTTATTTTGCTTGTGTTGAGTCGACCTATATGCATAGTAGGTCGACCCTGCTCTGTCATGAGTGACCAGTGCTTGCTTTTCTTTGAGTTCTTCTGCTTGTGCCTTGTTGCTTGTATGCTTGTTGAGTTTGCCATGAATCAAAAACATCTTTGTGAGTGTGATCTTGTATTTACAAGATGAACCCAAATGGCTTGGAGGTTCATCAGAACCTTCTGCAAAAAGAACAAAGAGTCCGGCTTCTGGAGCATATTCAACATCTTCTAACCCACCAACGCCAACAAGCGAATACAATCCACCATCGCCGACTTTGTTACATCGTCCAATCGATAATAAGGCGGCCAAAAGGAAGCAAAAAGAAAAGTTTGTGGAAAAGCCTACTCCTAAATTTGATGCTATGAAAGAGGACTTAAACAAAAAAATTGAATTAATGTCGGGGTTTGCACGTGATTATGCACGTATTGAGAGTGAAAATGGAGATAGAGAGGAAAAGGATTGATGCTGAGTTGCACGCGGCAAAGATCAATGATTTGCAAATACTCACGAAAGATACAACATATATGACACAAAGAAGGAATATATAGAGGAATCGTGAAGAAGGACATGAGCAGCTATTCATTGATTATTTCTCAGAAACTCCAGTGTACACGGATGAGCAATTTCGTAGAAGGTATCAAATGCATAAACATGTATTCCTTCGCATCGTTGAAGCTCTTGGTCAACATAATGAGTATTTTCAATTGAAGACTGATGCAACTGGTAGATCAGGTCTTTCACCGCTACAAAAATACTGCTGTTATTCGTATGTTGGCATATGGAACATCTGCTGATAATGTGGATGACTATTTGAGAATCGGTGAAACCACAATATTAAAATGTGTTGATAATTTTACAAGGGATGTGATTAGTTTATTTGGGCCACAATTTTTGCGAAAGCCAACAACCGAAGACATTGAACGCTTGCTACAGATGGGGGAGACACGTGGCTTTCCAGGTATGTTAGGGAGTATTGATTGTATGCATTGGGAATGGAAAAATTGCCCAGTTGCATTGAAAGGGTAGTATGTTCAAGGTGATCATGGTAAACCCACTGTTATGCTTGAAGTCGTTGCTTCACAATACTTATGGATTTGGCATGCTTTCTTTGGGGTAGCGGATTCAAACAATGATATCAATGTGGTGAACCAATCTGATGTCTTCAACGATGTTATGCAAGGGAGAACTCCTGAGATCCATTATTCAGTCAATTGACATGAATACAACATGGGCTATTATCTATCAGATGGCATTTATCCTGAATGGGTTACATTTGTGAAAAGCATCCCAATGCCACAAGGGGATAAGAGAAAATTGTTTTCTCAATATCAAGAAGGTGCAAGAAAGGATATCGAACGAGCATTCAGAGTTCTCCAATCCCGTTTTGCGATCATACGTAACCCGACTCGATCTTGGCACTTGGATGCACTGAAACACATAATGAACTCGTGCATCATATTGCACAACATGATTGTTGAAGATGAACGTGCAACATATGGTGCCAATTTTGATTATTCTTATGATCATTTGAGCAATGACCCAATTGCACAACCGGCCGATTCTAATAATCATTTTCAAGAGTTCTTACGTAGAAGACATCATGTTCACGATAAGCAAATTCATCGTCACCTTCAACAGGACTTGATAGAACACATATGAGAACGTCTTGGACATGAGAATAACCAGGATTAGAAGTTATTTTAAACATTTATTATTTTTTATGGTAATAGTTTATTTTAATATTTATGACTTTTTTTTTTTGTATTTTGGTATAACTTATGTGTCATGTAGTATGTTATTTAATATATTTTCATATTTTTTAATTTTTATTATTTAATATAAAATATAAATTTGAAATATAATGTAAATTTTGTGAGACCCATATTAGAGTTTTAGGTGAGTAGTATGGATATTTAGAAAATATAGTTAGGTGGTTTAAATAATTGAGAAGTGTGAAGTAATATATTATATTAGATGAGACCCAGTTATACCACCAACATGAGTAGTATGGATGTGGGTGCTCTAAAGGGTTAAGTATGTTTTTTGTCCTTATAAATATCTCAAATTTTATTTTTAGTTCCTATTAAAAATGACATATTTTAATCCCTATACAAATTTTATACATGCAGTTTTAGTCCCTACTATTTTTTAAAATTTTGAAAACTACTTAATTACACTTAAACTTTTAAATTTGTAAAAAAAATTTCATACGTATTTAGAATATTATAAAATATTTATTTATTAAATTATAAAATTTTTTAAAATGAGAAGAATTAAATATGAATTTTTTAAATTTCAAAAGATAATGATAAAAGTAATGCAAATCTTGAGTTAAAAATAATATTTTGAGTAACTTTTTTTTGATGAACTTTTTATAATGTTCTAAACATGTCTGTAAAATAATAATTCAAAAATATACATCAATTTAACAATAGGGACTAAAAATACATGCATAATAATTTTGTGGGAACTAAAATAAGTCATTTTTTTAATAGGGACTAAAAATGAAATTTGAAATATTTATAGTGACCAAAAACATACTTAACCCTAAAAATGTCCAATAAAAATTTATCAGGGGACCAAAGGTGTAATTTGTTGAGAGAAAGTGTGAAGAGAGAAATAAGTAAGAGAGAGTATGACAAGAGAGAAAGAGATGAGAAATAGAATAAACTAGTTTGTTTACCCGTGCGAGGCATGTAACACCCCATTTCCCCATCACGTAATTAATTAAATTATCATAGTAATTAGATTATAACAATCATTAACAAATGGGATGTTACATCTAACGACATACAATAATGCTCATATCTTATTCAATGATACATAACACTTATAGATAAGATGAACTAACATAAAACAATCATAGAATCCAACGTCTTTTCATTAACACAGCGGAAATAATTCAATCATAATAAAACTATCATTCATGCAATTTAAATTAGTATCTTCCCAAAGAAATCAGAAGGGTACTCAACAAAATGCAAAATCCTCAAATAAATAATTCATAACATAAACAGACAAGCGTTCATCCCCGGTGTTACGTATCAGAGCACGACCCGACTCTATCTACGCGATAGTAGGCAACACTCCATACCTCGGCTACTCTAATCCTTGTCACCTGCATGTTACCCACGTAGAGGTAACATTCAAACAGAAGGGGTGAGATATCACAACAATCTAATAAGTTATATAATTGTAACTATGCAATAGATATCTCATAAGTATAAGTCAAGAATCATACGTCAGCAGTTTACATCATATTTATTCATCATCATATACAACGCATACACAAGTACATCCAATCATTATGCAACAAACACCTTCGTGTATGACACTGACTCGATTCCATGCATGTGGTACCATCAGGGCATAAGCCCTCTCCAAAAATGCCAATGCTGGGCAATAATAAGGCATAAGCCTTCAACGGCAGGGCATAAGCCCTCAACATTTTGCCAATCTAGGCCAACAACAAGGCATAAGCCTTCAACAATGCAATGTATGTGACATCTACGTGTAATAATTCAATTTCCCATTACTAACATATATTATCTTCCCATTATCGTCCATGTATTATTATCTTCAAGAGCTTTTATTTCTTCTTGCATTGCGGAGCGCCATCTGCTATTTTTTACCGCTTCTACAAACGTCATCGGATCTTTCTCCATTGTCACAGATGCAAGAAACCTGCGATGCTGTAATGAAATTTTTTTACAGTTAGCATAATGTGCAATAGTATACAACACACGGTGGCTCGTTCATCCGCGGAAGCTGAGTATTATTCAATGGCCAGTACCACATGTGAACTGAAATGGCTTAAGGGTGTCCTCTCAAGCCTTGGGATCACTCATTCCATGCCCATACAACTTTACTGTGATAGTTAAGCCGTGTTACATATTGCAAAGAATCTCGTATTTCATGAAAGAACGAAGCATATCGAGATAGATTGTCACTTCATACGTGATGAGATTTCCCGTCGCAATTTGCAACCATCTTATGTTCCCACTCATACACAACTTGCAGATACATTTACTAAAGCTTTGAGGTACAAACAGTTTCATGCCTTACTTGGCAAGTTGGGCATTTGGACTCCACAGGCACCAACTTAAGGGGGGGGGGGTAATAAGGAAACAATATATATGTTAGTAATGGGAAATTGAATTATTAGAAAACAATATTTGTTAGTAATTTAATTTCCCATTACTAATATATATTATTTCCTTATATGGAATCATTGTCAAGCAAATTAATGTTGATTTGCTGTACCTTTGACCAAGCTGTCAAAAGAGAGATTATAGGCATAAGTTTAGGAAATCAGATACCAATAACTAGCCGGTATCGTGTTTATATATATATATATATGGTTTGTACTATGTATTAAAAGAATAACACATAATTATCTCATAAATTTATCAACGTGCGACAGCATAAATATGCAATAACAAGGCATAAGCCTTCAACAATTATACCATTCCAAGTCATCATTCATCGTCATCATGAAATAAAAAGGCATAAGCCTTCAACACTTGCCAATCAAGGCCAGCAACAACATCATTATAAAACATCAAGGCATAAGCCTTCAACAATTTGCCGATAAATGCGAACAATTATCATCATCACACAACAATATCATAATACAACAACATTCATTCATCATGAATAATAAGGCATAAGCCTACACAATAATCCTGTCATTTCAGGTCAACAATAACAATCACATCATAGTAATATATTCTACAAATTATGGAATTATCATTCCAATAACTTTCTCATCAATTATCACCAAAATCATCGCATTATACGCAACCCTAACACATGAAATATCAATTAACAGCAGAAAATTATTAATTTAAAATCCCAAAATTATAATCATGTGAAAGATAATATTTTTAGCTTTCCAATGGTCCAAACGATACTTAAATCGGACTTACGGATCAAAAATTATGATTCTTAGAAAAATTAAGTTTTCTGAAAATTGTCAGGTGTAACGGGTTACAGCAGGGCTGTTACCCGGTTACACATCACCGTCACTGCATTCGGTATTTGTTACGTTCAGCTGTAACCGGTTACAACACCTAAAAATGCCTAATTTTGTCTATTTTACCACGCCGTAACGGGTTACAGCAGGGCTGCTACCCGGTTACAACGTAATCAAAACCAAAAACATCAGATTTTGACAGCATCTCCCTTACCCAATTCATTTTAACTCTTAGCCACTCTATATAATTGATAAATCCTCATTTTTTTTACAGGTTCACAACAACATCTATATTTAATTAATTGCACATACACATCTACTGAAACACAACAACGTCATTACATTAATTTCAATCACAATTAACAAACTTCTAACAACAATTTCATCAAAACCTAACCTATGATTATCCCCACATACCCACAATTATACCACCTATTAGAAGGTTAGAACCTCACCCTTACCTTAGTAATTTCTTCAGCGAAGATTCCTCTCCTTCAGGTTCTATTGCCTTCTCCTCTTCTTCCTCTGTGCCCTAGCCTTTTCTCTCTTCTTCTCCATTCTACGATCAGTTCAGCACAATTATGTTTTCACTCTTCCTTGTTTTCCCAAATATGACCCTTAGACCTCTAATATGGTATTCTTTTTATGCCCTCACTTAACCACTTAAGATTACTATTAGGCCCTTCACATCTCTACACAAAATTATTACTATTTAAATTATTATTATTCTCAAATAATAAAGTACTTCCACTAATTAATTAAATAATCAACTACTATTTAACCATTGATAACTATTATTTAATTCTTCCAATTGCTAATTAACCATTGATAACCATGTTTCTCATTAGAGGAAAACAATTCCATAAATCCTTGAGAATCCTTATTCATCATATAGCATTTGATTCTTGAAGTATTACCAAACCTGCACAAATGATAAAACAATAACCATAAGTTTACCAAATCTGCACAGATGATAAAACTATAACCATAAGTAGCTCAAATAAGATAAACCAAACACAATACTGAGATCTCAAAAAACACGCGGGCCGGATCAGATTCGATCGGTAATTTCGTACTTGGTAATACATACAACAGTCAATATCTCTAAAAATTATTCATAATTAATCAAACATCTCAAATATTACAGATGCCAAAATATAGAAACATGATAAAGATTAAACTTACATAGTAGTTGTGTCTAATCTAAGACCTTAGACGAAGTTCATGCCTTGCACTTCAAACTTCAAAGCAATACAAAATTGCTTGATGTCTCTTTATGCCTTGACACACCAGTGATTCATTTGCTTCAAATGATTGCCCCTAAACCTGCATAAGTTATATAAACCACATTGGTACCATATTGAATTAACTTCAATTTGCATATATCCAAGTTTGAGTATTTAAATCTAATTTATTTATTTCACCAATTCAAAATTCAGAATCTGAATCACAAAAAATATTATATTATTTTCTCTAATTTGTTTATTTCAGCAAATCAACATTCCGAATCCCAAAAATTCTTATATTAAACAATATTATTGAAACAGAAAGAAAGTAAAATTTATCAGAATCAGAATCAGAATTGCTGAAAGTTAAGAAAATAAAACAGAGTAAAATATAGAGAAAATTAAAATGATTAAAAACGATATTCAAAATCTAAATCAAGCATATTAATAGAATATAATATACCTTAACCACAACTGAGTTTGAAACACTTGAATCGAGTTTGAGTGCGCAAGAACTCAGGCAAAGTGGTTGATGGTTCAATGCTGGATAACTAAAACTTTTCACAATTGATAACCAAAATCAATATGGTTTCTAAAACCCTATTCATCTTCTTTCTCTATGTTTTGAGAATGAGAGGGATTGGACCCTATGTTAATGAGAGATGGAGAGAATGAATAAAATGAGGAGTGAAAGAGATATTGCAATGAAAGATGAGAAGGGTTTCACTTTGTTTTCTATTTAACGGAGGATTTCGGCCGTGTTGGGTTTGAAGACCAGAGGGAGAAGAGAGATTGTTGTTGTTGACGGAAAAGAGATAGAATAAGGGAGGGAATTGTGGTATGGTCATCTTGAAGCAGAAATCAAAAGAGAGAGAAGAGGGGCAAAGTTTTTGATGTGGGTGTGATTTGGAGATGGAGAAGAGGTGAAACAACTTGTTTCTTCCTCTTCCCCAAATCGATTTTGGTGAAGGTGGTTTTGGTTGTTTCCAAGGCACAAAATCGATTTCTTAATGGTCCAAGCAGTAAATACTCTGCGTATGAAGAGGAAATGGATGATGTTTCAGATTTCCAAAACTGAATAATGATAACAAATAAATATAACTAAAAAAATAAAAAAAAATAAAATGTTAAAAATATAAAGAAGTAATAGAAGTTACTATAAATAGAATGGGAAGAAATTGTGAGAATGCATAAGGAAGTGACACTTAGAAAACTTGCCAAAAAACTCATCTTGCTTTTTTATATTGTATGATTTAATGTAATGTTTGGTATAAGAGAAAGATAAGAGAAAGAAATGTATATAATATTTGAAAAGACATAAATATCCTTGACTAAAAATATTTACAATATTATATATTAAACTTTAATTTATTTTTAAAAAATATTTAATTACTTTGTTTAATATTATAAATTAATTTAATTTGATAAAATTAAAAAAATTAAATTCATTCAAGAAAACTCTCTCTTTTATAAAATTGTTTCATTTAATTAATTAGTACTAAACAAGAAGTATTGTTTTAAAAAACAAATTATTAGTTACAAAATGTGTGTGTGTGTATATATATGTGTGTGTATATATATATATATATATATATATATATATATATATATATATATATATATATATATATATATATATATATATATATATATATATATATATATATATATATATATATATATATATATATAAAATGTAAAGAAGTTAAATCTTAAACTGAAAGTAAATAATTTTTAATTATACTAAATTGAAATATGTCAACTAAATTAATATATAAATTATTAACTAAACAAGTAATATGTAACACTAAACAAATAAATAACACTAACAAATAAATAACTTAACTAATATATGTTGCTTAATTTATTTTCATTAACTATCACATTTATTTATTTATTAAATATTATATTAATAATTATACTAACTAATATTAAAATTTTTAAAAAATTGTAATATTGTAAAAAAATTAATCTTAAAAAAATAGTAAAGGGATTATTATACATATTTTAAACATATTATTTAACTACTATTTATAGTAAAGGAATTAATAAATTTTAAACATATATTACATAACTACTATTTATTTTACAAATTAATTTTACATGAGCATTATTAGACATATTTTAAACATATATTATTTAAAAACTGAATATACATATATTAAACATGAGAATTATTATACATATATTAAAAACTGAATATTATATAGTATATATTATTTTTTAATAAAACGTTAATAATTAAAATATATTTACGTTTAATTTATTTTTAGTTTATTAATATTAGTTTTATTTAATTTCAGTTTATTAAATATATTTTATTTACTTTTAGTTTATTAAACATATTTTATTTACTTTTATTTTATTATATTTTAATATTTATATAATATAATATTCAAATATTATATTCAAATATTATATATATATATAGTAAATATTTTAATATTTAAATTTATCAAAAAATATATTTATATTCAATATTTTATTAAATAAAAGTTTATTAAAATATTATATTATTTAACAAACTAAAATAATATATTAAAATATTATATTTACGTTCAATATTAAAATATTATATTTGTGTTCAATATCAATTTTTTATTTTTTAAAATATATATTAACATGAATTAATAGTATATTAAAATATTATATTATTTAAAATATTTTCAATAATATAATAAACTAATTTTAAAAATTATAATGAGTATATGAAATATGGTTGAATAACTCTCATGTAAAATTAATTTGGAAAATAAATAGTTGTTATGTAATATATATACATTTTGGTAAAAGATATTAAACAAGTAATACAAATGGCCTAGTGGTAAGGGATTTTGCTTCCAACCAATTGGCAACACAACAATGTAGGGGGCAAAATAGGCCACTTTTAAAAAACTCTTCGCAATTGAGAGAAGAAAAGAAAAAGTGATGGGTCTACCTAAATTCTATCTCTCTCCTATTTTTTAGCATACCAAATCGGAAAAGTTTCACACTTCTCTCCAACTTCTCATATTACCGATTTTTCTCTCCAACTTCTCTTTTACATTTTACATGGTTATAATTTAGTACCATTTACTAATTTACAAGTTTAATACAATTGACTAGTAAAACATATGGTTTCAATTTCATTAATTTCAATGTTCATACAAAGAGTACAACTGAATTGATACAATTCATAGTATTTCTACAATAAAATATACTCAAAACTAAACAAAATAGCAAAAAACAACCAAGATACAATAAGAGTGTATGTGAAGGCATTAATAATCTTCTGATCTTTTGTAGACTTTAGTTTCAGTTTCTCAATCTTCTTCTTGTTCATTGACATCCCAAACTCGTGTACAAAATTCTTCCCAAATTCTGCACCCAAATTCCTCATAACCTCTAACATCTTTTCACTTTCAAGTGAACATCCATCATATCGAGGACCTTCAAGTATTCCACTGTCAAGTTCACCGTCTCAATGAAATCCATTACAATTATCTTCCTTCTGGAAAGTATTGCAAAACCATTAAGATTATACAAAACGAGATATGGTAAACTATCAACATTAAACACCATTAAGAACTAAGGATATGAAGAAAAGCGAACAAATCCCCCAATTTTTACACTTCCAATATCTTCTTCCTGGGTTTAACTTCGATTTCGTCACAAAAATTTGCATAGGAAGGTGGTGCCCGTAGACTAGAGCTTTCCGTCCACTACTATTGATCTTAGAACTCGCCCTTCTGGCTATTGATTGAAGCTCGTGTATAGGTTGATGTCGTAGTTGTTAGTTGCGCACAAATCCTAGATGCAAAGACAATTCAATTCAATGAAACAATTTATTCTCATTTTAATTTGTTTTGTTTTACATGATAAATAATGTTAATTGGATTCAATAATAAAAATAATTGGAATAAATTACACCTAAGCATGGGTTATACTAAAAATACTTACATGGTAATGACAACTCAGCAAATTAAGTCACCAAATTCACTAAAGGTTTAAAGTGTAAAAATCTTCATATTGCGGAGATGGAATCTGTATTTTTTTTACATTGTTGTTTTTGGAATTCGCCTCAAATGGCAAGGGGGCAAAAAAGTGTTTAACCATTTTTTTAAAAAGGATACCAAATTTTTTTAAAATAAAATACTAAAATTAATTTTCAATTATTTTGATTCAAAATATAAAATAAAAGTAAAATTCACGGGGTCAGATTGTTTTAAGGTTAAAAAGAATATATCTGAAAATATGGCTATAGATTTACAATATTTACAAACATTTCATTCAAGTTTTTAAAAATTGTTCTAGTGTATTTTTTTATTCCTCTAAATAAGTTTGATTAATTATAACTTTGACATTTGTTTTTTTAATTTTTATAATTTAAATTAAATAAATCTTATAATTATAGAAAATAGAAAATAATTGTGATGCACTATCAATTAAAATATTTTATACAATCAACACATCACATCCACTCACAAGTGTTATTTTATATGTGATTTTAAAAAAAAAACCCTTCTACAAAAATTTAACGGCTATGATTCATAGACAGTGTAAAACTCTTTTACATCGTCAATATATTTAAGTTAAATTCTAAAATATTATAAATTTTCATCAAACACATATAAGTAAAAATATAATTCATGGTTGATCATGAGAACATATTTTAAAAAATATATTTTAAGTTTTAAACAAACATACTTGTAGTTAGCAATGTTTTGTATGGTTTTACTTTTATATTTTAGACAATGTGATAATAAGCCTTAGAAATTCACATGAGACACTACTAGAAATATTCGATTTACCTGGGACTTTATTAAATAAAATAAATTTTCCTGCGGCTTAAGAATTGGCAGAAAATTCCGCAGGTATACCTGCGGATTTTGCTGCGGAATATATATTTCAAACAAAAAACCAAACTATTATACATAATCCGCAGGTAATTCCACAGGAAAGTTTCCTGCGGATTTTGCTGCGGATATTTATTATATTAAAATCAAACTATAATAAAAATCCGCAGGTAATTCCGCAGGAAAGTTTCCTCCGGATTTTGCTGCAGATTAATCATATTTAAATGTTTTCTTTAAATAATAGTAATTTTTGTTGCTGCCGCCGCTGTCGATCGTCTCCCTAAAAAGGTTTCCACTTTCCAAATGTGATTTCTAATAATGAGTTTGAATTGTTATCTCCGATGGAATCATTAGAATATTATTGCTATGACAGTATAGAACAAGAACATGGGTTACCTATAAAGCATTTGAAAAAGGTTACTTTCCTTTATGGATATATGCCTATGCAAAAATGTAAAATCTCCTTGTCTTGGTACTTAAAGAGAATAAGTTAAATGGTACTCTACCAAATAGTTTAGGACAACTTTCTAAGGTGTCATACTTATATGTTTTTCCAATCAGTGGACAAACATGATAATGGAATACCATTCTTCATTTTATTACAGTTTCTTTTAAAATCTATTTTTTTAATTTAAATAAATAATTCAATGCCATTTATTTATGCAGTTATACGTACTGTCCCACTGTTGTTGATTTCATTAATTATCTCGCTAAGTGCTGTCGCATGCATGTACTTAAAACAGGATCTCCAAAAGCATGCTGATTTCATTTCAAATTAAGCTATAATTATATTTAGGGGACAACTTCTCTACCCATCACAAAAAGTTGGTAGTGTACCTCAAACCAATCACATGATTCCATCTAATTTAACACATTTAATTATTTATTAAAATACTATAAATATTTGTTGTTTTCAAAGTATTTTACAAAGGAGGTAACCTTACCCAATTTTTTGAGTTGGGTAGATAAAAATTCACCTTATATTTATTCTTTTGTAGGTATTATTCACTGACATGAGTGCTTATGAAGATGATATGACACATAAGGTACTTGGGGACAACTTCTCTACCCATCACAAAAAGTTGGGTAATATACATTCAACCAATCACATAACACCATCTAATTTTAACACATTCAATTATTTATTAAATATTACAATTATTTGTTGTTTTCAAAGCATTTTACACCAGAGGTAACCTTACCCAACTTTTTGAATTGGGTAAATAAGAATCTACCAACAATAAAATATATGAGAATAGGTTTCTCATTCATGATTTAATCTTTCGCTATTTCTTATTTACAATCATTGACTCATAAACTTATAAAGTTACTAAAAGTAAACTTGCAACCATCACCATCACATTTAAATATTGTTACTACTCACATGCATATAAATTGAACTATTAATTCTACATTAATTGATCCATTTTTCACTAGGCAACAACATTTGGCATGAAAAGTGTCATTTACGTACCACAAATCAAATCAGATACGGTCGCAGCATTATCTGCATTCTGTGACAAGGCCACCATGGTGAGCAACGGGTGAGACATATAAAAAAGAAAAAAATACTAATCAATAGTCCACATTTGAATAGAAAATAATGCATCTTTAGGCTAAACCTGCTACTAATCCATTTGGTTAACTATAATATCATGGTGTTTTGGTTGCTCCAACTCTTTCAATAGGATCAATATTATTACAGCAGGCTGCAATTTCAGCTTCTTTTCACTACCGCAACGTCGAAATCGTGGAATCCAAGGATAATGCAAATGTAATAGTTTGTGTTTTTCTCTATAGTTACTTAACATTACATCAATCTCTCTAAGCTCGGTGAAATCTATAACAGAGAAGAAGATTCCTCAACAGATGTTTTGGTAAGAACAAAAACACCTTTAATTCATACACAAAATCAATACAAATAGTGTGAGATAGTATATAACTTGTTTTAGTTATTTGTTACATGAAAAGGCAAGGGGTCAAGTTTTGGGAGATGGAATTCGTGTGCATAGTTTGGTCTTACCAGAGCTTCCTTCAAGTATAACAGTTCACTTTTCTAGTCTAGGAGAGGTATGTCCTTCCCCAAAACCGAAATTTAAGCATGTATTATCCTTTGTAGCATCAGCACCTCCAGAAAAAAAGTGTGTTAGTGTTGGTGTTCAAAACTGACACAGATTATTTTATTCATTTTTTAAGTTATTATGGGTGTCGCATCGGTGTCATGTTTAGCTGTCTGTTTCATAGCTATTATCTTCTCATCATGAGTTGAATTGCTGCAGATTTACACCATCAAGCATGATATTACAGATGTACAATGTCTCATGCGAGGGTTGCTGTTAGCCATTAGAAAAGTAGTGCGACTCAAGTTACCTCAACTATTTCAAGTCTAAGGTTTATGCTAGTTCTATATAATATATAATTTTGCTTAATCTGATTCAATTTTGTTTGGGTCCCTTACTAAGATTTGTTGCACTCTAACTTTTCACTTTTCAGGTTTTGCATTCCCTTGAACTCTTACAAACTATGCCGCCAAAAAAGTCCAAGAAGAAGAATATATCTACTCAACATAACATGAAGAAGTCACTCAACCTTTGAATTTTGATTTGTACTTTTTTTTTTCTTTTTGACTTGGTTGACAAATGATTAGTAATAGCTTGGTTATTTGAATCATTTTTAGTAATGTGACTATATAAGTATTTGTTACGTAATAGATTTAACAATTTGAATGTCTTATTTAAATTCAAAACATTTTAAATTATAGTTGTATTTTTATATTATTGTTATTTTAATATATAATCTATAATGTTTCAAAAAATTATTAAAACAAAAAAATTATATAATTTGAGATAGAAAGTACCTGCGGATTTACCTGCGGAAATTACCTGCGGATTTGCCTACGGAATTTTTTGCGAACTTTCTGCCGAAAATATTACCCACGAAGGTTTTGCTGGGGACCAGAAACCGCAAGTAAATCCGCAGGAAATGTGTTTCCTGCGGAAATTTAGCTCAAATCCGCAGAAAATTAGAGTATTTCTAGTAGTGAGAAAATGGACATACTCTGACTATGTAAATTAATTTTACACTGTTAATCAATCACGATCATGTATTCAGCCACATTAAACTTTTATTTTTAAAAAAATTAATGACATGAAGACTGTTAATTTTTTATTGGATGACACTATAAAACTATTTTACATTGTCAGTGCATATCCATTAAATTCAATTCACATGCACAATGGTGAGTATTAGAGTTTAAATGTTGGTAGTTACATCTGACCTAATAATATCGGCTTCTGTCAATTGAATTATAATTTACGAACATTTAAATAATTTTCTACAAAATATTATTTTAAGACTTAAATGTATTTTTGGTCCATCTTTAATGATTTTCTTAACTTTTTAGTATCCTTTTAAAAAATACTTATTTGCATATGTGACATTGAAACATATTAGTTGACATCTTTTTAATGTTGTCACATCGTTAAAATTTAGCAAATGATTTGTTTTAAAAATAAAATGAATTTAAATATTTTTTCTATTTAAAATTTTAAAAAATATTTATTAATAAAATTAGTGAAACCCAGGTATGAATGTTCTTGCTGAATTTTTTTAATAGGTAATTTGTATCTAGCAGGATTCAAACCTGAGACCTTGAGAGGAGCACACTCTCAAGACGCAAGCGTTTCACCACTAGACCACACACACGCACACAATGTTCTTGGTGGTAACAACCACCTTCTCACTTTTCAGAAACACATATTAAAAACCAACACTTTCCAATTATACTAACATCAACACCAAACAACAATGGTAGAAAAGTCAACAATTAAGAACAACCAAAAATCAAAATAAAACCTTGATCCTAACCCCCAAATCTGTAAGTTTCATCTTCCGTCAACTTTACACCATAATCATATTATATAATTGTTAGAGTTCTTCATAGATCTATAAAATTGTTTGATTTTTTCATTAATGTTTTTTCTCTAAATAGTCATCTTCACCAACTTCACAGGAAATAGAAACAAAATAAAAAAGGGAAGAGGAAGAAGAGATTTTTCAATTCTAGATCTGCGACCTCTATCTTCTTCTCCTTCGAACCACCTTGAGTCACACTCAAAATCGCTGGTCGCCGCTGTAACCAACCACACCGCTGGATTTTGACCACTGCACCGCTCCAAATCCATTATTGCCCTCCATAATCTCTCATTCTCACCGCGTATGAGATTGTTTGTGTTGATTTCAATTCTAGGGTCCTTGGCTTTGCAGGTTTTTAGGATTCTTTGCATGTGTTGTTGTGTTGAAGCGTGTGTGTGTGTGAGAGAGAGAATATTGGATGAATTAGAAACCATGTGGAGAGAGTTTTTCTTTGGTTTTTGCATCTTAAGGCTAACCGAGAGAAAATGAAGGTGAAGAAACGACGAAGGGGGTGAACTGAAGCTATGACTTTATTTGTTTAATTAATAATAATAATAACATAAATTATAAAAAAATGTTTTAATAATATATATTTAATAACGTGGCAATATTATTTAGTAAGTGGAGCCAATTTTAATATATCATGTCATAGATTTAATTTGACTGACATGTGAAGGGGAATCATAAAAAAAACACATAATATAATAAAGAGAGACCAAATAGTTGAGTTATGTTAAAGAGAAAAGCTATTTCTACATCTATTTATAACATCTACACCGTAAAAACAACAAAATATATATAAATTTTATTTTTTAATAATTTATTTTGCATCGGTTTGTGTGTAAGAAAATTTTGCTTTGAAGATTTATACGATGTATGATACAGTTACAATGTACTCAAATATGGTGTATGATTAACAAAGCTCTATGTTAAAGGGGTACTAAAAAATTAAGAAAATCATTAAAGAGAGACCAAAATTACATTTAAGCATTATTTTAAATACTTTATCACTTTTCTATAACATTTTTCAAATATTAAAATTAAAAAAAAAAACTTAAATTTTAAGTTATTTTAAATAATGATAAATATATATATATATATATATATATATATATATATATATATATATATATATATATATATATATATATATATATATATATATATAATAAATTAATATTAATACATAAATTAATATTTTTCAACTCTCGTTTAATTCATTTCTGGGTTTGTTCGTGTGTGTAATGCATAGAATAAATAAAGTTCTTGAATAAAACTGTCGGCTTGACATTACCAACAAATAAAACTGTCGCCTTGAAACAAAAAAAAAAAACTGTCGCCCGCCACTATAATTTACTTTGATTGCGTCAACATTTGTTAAAATAATTGATAACATATACAGAAAACGTGACACATCGAATAGCCTACATTAACTATAATATGTTTCCTTCTATTATTAATTACTACTACTACTAATAAAAATTGTACTTTTGAGAAGGATATTATCCAAAATGGTGTCAAATGACGTAGCTAGTGATGAGGTTTACTTGAATTGATTAGACTTCTTATCAAGAAGATTCATAGCAAGTTATTAAAATATAAACCGGCGCAAGAAAAATGTATGGGTGTGAACGACTACCCAATAGCAATGCTATGGTCTATATTATTCCTTTATAAGAGACTTTTCATTACCATAATTGAAAAATATCTACTAGTAGTAATTTGCTTCATGGATGATATGGTAAGACCAAGATCCAATTCTACTAGAATTCATGAAGTGACAATTAATGTTGTCAGTGTTGTTTATGTTTATAACAACATCATGGGAGTAGAACTAGAAACCAATCCTCTTCATGGTCTTGTCACCTTCATGTTTTTTGTACTTCTTGCTTTCCTCCAAGTTAGTTATCCAAATAATCCCACTGCATTTCAACTTCATCCAAAGACAATGTTAGTCTCTGTTGCTAGCTTTCTACTATATTGTATGGGCTATTGGATTAACCTTAAGTTTGCCGCAAAGCTAGATACCTTCATGGAAGTGTTTGCTTCACTTTCAATAGTTTCTTTGGTGTTGATGTTCTTTCCAGACAATTGGGCATTTCTTGGATTCATTATCGTGTATACATTATGGTTCATTTGTCATGTACTCGTTGTGATTATTAGACTCCAACGACAAATGAGAAGGGGGTCGCAACAACTCTTACCAAATACCTCAATAAATTTGAATTGATTACACATTTTTCCAAGATTTTGTGCTTTTGATTATACTACACATTGTTGTTGTAATGTTATGGAACATTGGAATTTTTGCATGTTTAAGTTCAGATATGTAACCGGTATTATATAAAGTTGAACTATCAATGATAAATACTTACATCAAAAGTAAAATTAGTCTCTTAAGTTTTGAGTTTTTTTTATCCATTTTCATTCCCACTTTAGAGAAAGAAAGAAAGAGGACTTTTGTAATTCAAAATTTTAGAAAGTCTGACTAAGCACTGTTTCAACTAAAATTCAAAATTAAGTTCTCTATAATAATTTGTCCTTAATTAATAATGTTGATCCTTTGTTAAATTCAATATTTTCTAGCATTTTAATTCCACATCCATTTTAATATACGCGTTACAAATCTATCATATAAGAAAAGTCTCCCTTTTCTTGATCAATGGGACTGTTCACATCAGCTGCTGTCTCCACAATATTCCACATAAGCAGCCTCAATCTTCTATTCTCTCAACCTTATGTTTCACGTATCTATTCTAATTCCAATTTCAAAAACTGTTTCTCACGTTCTCTTTCTTCTACCGAACTGTTTCTATTCCAATTTCAAAAACAAAAATTTCATTACGCTACCCAATAACTAAATCTTCTCACAAATTCATTTTATCTCTCACTCATATCCAAATCCGTAACTTCCCATTGAGAATCTCAATTCACCCCAAACCCATAACCATGGGTACCGAAACAAAATCAATCGATCACATCACATAACCCTTGATTCAAGAACCACAAACCAACAATTAAAACAGTGAATTTTTATCAGAACCAGTTCCTGAATCATTTTTTCTAATTCTAATAGCTTATTATTTTTTTGTTGTGTTCGAAGGTTGATGATGCTCCGTCGCCGTTTCACCAGTGAAATCTAGAAACAAAGGTATAGTAACAACCATTCATATAATTCCGCAGCAGATTTACTGTTCTGTTTTAAATTTTCTTTTAATTTGAATTGATTTTTTTAATTTGCTAAACTACTGAAAGTATTTGATGTTATATAGTTGTTGAATAATATAACTGATACTATGAAATTTGAAAGTTTTCTCTTTTAATTGATTTGGTGTTCTGATGTTTGTTTTTTTTATTGGATTGTTTTTATTGTGGTGGTAGATCTGTGGCAACGGCAACGGATTTGTAGCGGTGAGTGTGGTGGACGTCGAATTCGAAATGGTTATTGTGTTTTACCGGCGATCCGATGATGACTGTGCTCTGAATGAAATGTTTTACTGCTTCATGGTTAATGGTTTGTTAGATTTAATATTTTTTTGACAAAGTTTTGATTTTTCCTCAAAATTTTATCTGGGCTGTGTTCAATTTTTTATTCTCGTAGCTTATTCTCATTCACATTGCGAAATCTGCATGTGGGTATTGATGCATATTCATGGCTTCATAAAGGAGGTGAGTAAAAATCTGTTTTTTATCCAGTTTTGAAATTCACCCATTCATTGTATTGAATCAATTTCTGTTTTGATATTCAAGTATTTGTTTTATTTCTGTTTTTTAAAATTTTTCATTTCAAGTTTTAGGATTTGAATCAATTTTTTTTTTTTATGTTTGTGTGATGGTTGTTTTAGGGAAAGGAATGGTTATCATGATTTGGCAATGGCCAAGCTCAAATAAGGGAATGTTAATGCTGCTTCAGAGCTATTTCAGGTTATGAGCATTTTCAAATTTAAAATTACATACTAAGGACACCAAAAACACGACACCGACACATCATGTTTCCCGAAAATGAAGAAAGTTTGTTCTTTAGATACATTCGATTTATCTCTTCTTTTTTTAATGTTATTGTTTTTTTTTTCTTTTACAATGTTGCGTTGTGTATTATTGATTTCTTAATATTATGAGAAGGAATGTTATTGTTTGTTTTTTTTTCTTTTACAATGTTGCGTTGTGTATTATTGATTTCTTAATATTATGAAACCTTCTCAGATATAAAAGCTTAGGATTTAATCATCTTTTCAAGTTTCTATTAGTGTGAATTAAATGGTTTGATGTTTTGGCTTATTAGTATATTAGTTAAAGTTTCATACATTGATCAACTAGATAAGTTTTTGCTAAACTTTTCTTTGTGTATGTTCCAGGAGTAACTCTTCTTTATAAGTAGAAGCAGTGGAAGAAACAGAAATCATTTTCCTTTTTGTGGCCTTTTGGCTCTTTTATTTATTTATTTTTTTGGTTACAGGCTCTTTTATCTTTAGAAGTGCATATATTGTTTGGTAAATTTAATATTAATTAGATTCCTTTTGGCTCTTTTATCTTTAGAAGTAATATATTGTTTTGTAAATTTAATATTAATTAGAGTTTTTAATATAATTTATGTTACTTTATGACTGAAGAGTACACTCAAATCCTATACTTTATGAATATTGATTAAAGAATTAATTTAAATATAATTTTTGTTATTTAATGACAAAATAGTATAAATAAATCCTCAACTTTAGATTTTTAATACTATTAATTTATTCTTAAAATATAAAATTTTAATAAACTAATTATATATTAAAATATCAATAAATAATATAAATATAATAAATTTATTGATACTTACTTTTTTAAATTAGGTAAAAAAAATTAAGTGATGTATTTAAAATAATATTTATTTTAAAATAATAGTTTTATTAGTAAAAAATACTAAAAGTAATATTAATTAGAGTTTTTATAACTGTAGCTCAAGTAAAAGCGCAGAAAACATTTTCTTTTTTGGCCTTTTGACTCTTTTATCTTTAGAAGTACATATATTTTTTGGTAAATTTAATATTAATTAATATTAATTAGAGTCAGGGCCGGCCCAACATAATGTGAGGCCTAAGGCGACTATTAAAACATAATTTTTTTTTGTTCATCCACTATAATTAAATATTTGATTTTCAAAAGTTCTAAGATTTTTTACGACTAAATTTTTAATATCTATTTTTTACGACTAAATTTTTAATATCTATTATGAAACTAATGTTAGTTTTTGTAGTTAAATATTTACATTTTTTAATCAAGATTGAGTTATCTTTCAAAATACAATATTGAATAGTAAATTTTTTTCACTTGTGGCCCTATCAGATTTGAACACAAGACCTTTCAATTAAAACATTATTCACTTACCAAGTGAACTAAGCAAGCATTTATATACAATTTTCGTTTTCAAAAGATATACTGAATTTTAATTTTTTGAGGTCCAAAATACCTTTAAAAAAATAATTTTTTTGAGGCCCAACGCGAGGGCCTTGCCCGCCTTACCCTTGGGCCGGCCCTGATTAGAGTTTTTAATATAATTTATGCTATTTTATGATTAAAGAGTACACTCAAATCCTATATTTTATGAATATTGATTAAAAAATTAATTTAAATATAATTTATGTTATTTAATGACATAATAGTATAAATAAATCCTCAATTTTAGATTTTTAATACTATTAATTTATTTTTAAAATATAATTTTTTTAATAAATTAATTATATTTTAAAATATCAACAAATAACATAAATATAATAAATTTATTGATACTTACTTTTTGAAACTATGTAAAAAAAAAAATTAAGTGATGCATTTAAAATAATCTTTATTTTAAAATAATAGTTTTATTTGTAAAAAATACTAAAAGTAATAATTTATTTATTATAAAGTTAAGTAACTTTTTATTTTTAACATGCATCACATAACTCTTAAACAATTCAAATTTTTCTATTTGAAGTTTTTAATTAAATTTCAAAAATTAGTGTTACGTTATAATTATGTTAACAAATAATGCTCTTTAGTTTAGTTTCTACACTATATATTAGTCGTACAAATAACTAAATCAATGATTGTAAAAATATATCATTAATTGCAATAACATCTATATTTTGTATAACTAATGCAAATAAATTAAAATATACCTCACAATGTATATTAATTAAAATTTAAATATATATATATATATATATATATATATATATATATATATATATATATATATATATATATATATATGTGTGTGTGTGTGTGTGTGTGTCAGTCATAAATTTAAATACGATAATATTTTATGTGACTTATAAATTAATAAAAAAAAATTACGACATTATGGGTGAAAATATTTTACTGATACTGTGAAAAAACAAAAACAGAAAAATATCCATGTCATTAGTTGAATCAATTACTTCAACAATATATCCTTTTATTTAAAAATATAAATATAGAATATTTTTTTTTAAATAACTTTAAATAATTCAATAAATCTTAATCAAATATATTAATTTCCAGTTTTAATATAGCCTATAATTTTATTTTAATTTTATATGAGATTATGACTTGGTTTAAATTAAGAATAAAGATATTTTCACCATGAAAGGAGAATGAAATATTAAATATGAGAATCGCATAACAAATAATTATAAATTTAGAAACGGGAACAAGATAGTTTATTACTATACATAAAATAGTGTATAGAGTTTTCAATCTATAAGTTGATAGTAAAATTGTATATTTTTTTGGTACAAAATAAGCCTATAATCTAAATGAATGAAATAAAATTCAATATAAATACTAATTGAATGAAACATAAGTAATGTATGAATAAATAGTATCAAAATTGTATGATATTTTTTATTAATCATACCATTTTTTTGTCATTTATAAAATTTAAAATTTTAACGAAATAACCTCATCAATGATTAATACATATTTATCTATATATAATATAAAATAATTGAAATATTGAAATTTAAGCTAAATACAAAAAAATATAGGCTAATCATTGAATTTTATGTATACAACTATAATAATAATTGAATAAATATCTGTGTAAAAAAATAAGAGTGATCCAAATACGAGAATCTTACTTTCTTTCTTTTTGTAGATGGAAACAAATTTTTTATTGATTCAAATATTATCTCTTTTAAAAATAATAAACTATTTTGATTATGAATAATTAATATATTATTTAATTTTTCTTTATTTCATCACAATGCCTTATTTTTTCAAATTTGTAAATAATTCACGAGAACTTAACATACCATACCAGTACCCATGCGAACCCACGGGTATTGATATAGTACGCGCATATAATACTGATATTAAGCTATTGATTTAAATATTAATTAATAACTAGAACAAGTTTACTATTGATTTAAATATTTTTATAAACAATTTCAAAACAAAAATTATCACTTGTGCGAACACACGAGTACTGATATGGTACGCGCATATGGTAATGATATTAACACATTTAATTAAATATTGAATAATAACGCGAATAAGTTTACTATTGATTTAAAAAAATTATAAATAATTCCAAAACAAAAATATTTATATATAGGAATAATTATACTGTTGATTCATGTAACATCCATATTTCTCTAAGCATGAGAATAAGTAATAAGATCTAACGGCTACTAAGTGGCAAGATGTCATTAAGTATATGGACATATTAAGAGTTGTTAAGGGAGAATTAGTAGGAATGAATATTAACGGGAACACGGAGTTACTGATCAAAATAATAAATATTAACGGGAACATGAAGTTACTAATCAAAATATTGAATATTAACGAGAACAAATTTGGAATATTAACGGGAATACAAAGTTACTGATCAAAATAATGAATATTAGCGGGAACATGAACTTACTGATCAAAATATTGAATATTAACGGTAACATGAAGTTACTGAATAAAATATTGAATATTAACGATAATATGAATTAGTGATCAAAATATTGAATATTAACGGGAACATGAAGTTACTTATCGAAATATTGATTATTAACGGGAAAATGGTGTTTATTGATAAAAATATTCAACATTAACGGGAACATGAAGTTACTGATCAAAATATTGTATATTAACCAGAACATGAAGATATTGATCAAACTATTGAATATTAACGGAAACATGGAGTTATTAATTAAAATATTCAATATTAACGGGAACCAATGTTAGTAAGTTAAAAGTAAATGTGAATAAGTTTATTGCATTGGACAATCGACATTGTGTTGTCTGGTTTTTATGCAGGTCACATTTTTTTCTACTATTGGTAAAATATTAATAATTTAATTCAAAAAATTGATCTTTCCAATTTTTATTACATACTAATAAAACAACATATAAACTTTATTTTCTTAATTACTTTTTATTTTCAATATTCAATTTTTTAATATTAGTATTTTTTATAACTTTTTCAATTTTAACCCAAATTTAATCTTTTACTGATACCTTTTACTGATAATTTTTTTGAATATTAACGGGAATAAATTTGAAATAATAATGGGAACACAAAGTTATTGATCAAAATAATTAATATTAACGGGAACACGAACTTATTGATTAAAATAATGAATATTAACGGGAACATGAAGTTACTGATCAAAATATTAAATATTAACGGGAACAAATTTGGAATATTAACGGGAATACGGATTTACTGATCATAATAATGAATATTAGCGGGAACATGAAGTTACTGATCAAAATATTGACTATTAACGGGAACATGAAGTTACTGAATAAAATATTCAATATTAACGAGAACGTGAGTTACTGATCAAAATATTAAATATTAACGGGAACATGAAGTTACTTATCAAAATATTGAATATTAAGGGGAAAATAATGTTTATTAATCAATATATCCCAAACTTTGGGCCAATCTATTGAAAAGAAATTTCTATATTTTACATATTTGTTTTTAGGATATTTACTTCTACAATAATATCTATATTGAACAAAATAATACTTTCCCTATCATTTTTTATTTCCCTCAATCACAATGCGCGAAAACGACGGGTACCCGTGCGAACGCACGGGTAAGACACTAGTTTTTTAATGAAAGATTGTAGAAATACTACCAATCAACAATGGCAGTTGCTAAGACAAATTAAATGATTAACAAAATGTACCTTCATTTTTTAATCTTTATTTCCTTTTTTGAATAACATTCTTTGATGTTTTCTTAGACTTTTTTTTCGAGTTTGGAGGGGAGGGAGGGAAAGGCTTACGAAAACAAAAATTAAAAAAAAATATAGAACAACAGGGCCGTCTTTGAGGACGTGCAATGCGGACTACAACACAGGGCCTCAAAATTTTCAAGGTTAAACTATAGGTAAATAGGGCCTCATAAACTATTTTTCAGTTTAAATCATGATTAAAAAGGGCCTCAATTTGTTTTGTCATAGGTAAATTATAGTTAACTTACACAGGACCTCCAAAAACTTGAGAGGGCTCTGTAGAACAATATTTGGCATTTTTTTTAAAAATGATTTTGTTTAGAATGATAAAAGAGTCATTATCACCACTAAATTTTTAATTTTCAGAATACTATAAGAAGCTAAAAGATATTTGGAAAATTTATGTAAGCCCTCCAAAACCCTCTAAAACTCTCCTTTTGCAAGCCCTCCAAAATTTATGTAAGCCCTCCAAAACCCTCTAAAGCCCTCCATACTTGAACGTCTCTACTAACTATCATCTTTTTGCTTATGGGGTCGAACAACCTGTATCCTTTTGTTTTTTCATCATATCCAATTAGTATGTATTTTTGACTCTTGTCTTCAAGCTTCCTTCTTCTCTGATCTGGTACATGTGCATAAGCGACACTGCCAAAAACTTTGAAGTGAGACACAATTGGCTTTTGTCCACTCCATGCTTCTTGTGGTGTTAGATCTCTCAACTTAGAATGTGGACACCTATTCTGAATATAGATTGCACATTGTACAGCTTCTGCCCAAAATTCCTTCGACATGTTTTTGTTCTTAAGCATCGAACGAACCATGTCAAGGACAGTTCGATTCTTTCTTTCAGCTACTCCATTTTGTTGAGGTGAGTATGATGCAGTTAGAAATCTCCTTACGCCTTGTTCTTCACAGTAATTCATAAAGGCTTTCGACATGTACTCTCCACCTCTGTCTGATCGAAGAGCTTTGATGTGTCTGTCAGTTGCTTTCTCCATCATTACTTTGAATCTTTTGAAGGCTTCAAATGCTTCAGATTTTTCTTTCAAGAAATAAACCCAAGTCTTTCTTGAGAATTCATCAATGAATTAAATGAAATACTTTTTACCACTGAAGGATTCTGGAGTGATTGGTCCACATATGTCAGTGTGAATCAATTCGAGAATGTGTTTAGCCTGATATTCCGCTTTCTTTTTAAATGAGGTTCTTGTTTGTTTGCTAAGCACACATTCTTTGCAAAACTTTCCTTCATACTCCATATCTGGCAGTCCATGCACCATATTCTTCTTTACTAATCTTTTTAACCTAGTATGATGCAAATGACCAAAACGTCGATGCCACATAGAGGTTTTGTCTTTGACATTGACTTGCAAGCATTTTTCTCGAATTTTTCTCAAGTTCAACTTGTACATGCGATTTCTCCCCATTTCAACTTGTACGACCAAATGCCATGATTTATCCTTCAGGTGCAGTATTCGATCCTTCATGAATATCGAATAACCCTTCTCTGTAAGTTATCCCAAACTTAAGATATTTGCCTTGAGATTTGGTACATAGTATACATCTTCGATTGACCCAGTTAAGTTGTCTTTCTACAGGTAACAAATTGTTCCTTTGCCTTCAACCTTCACTTTTGATTCATCTCCACAGGATACATGACCATCTTCTATCTTCTAAATCTCTTTAAACATATGTTTTTGACCACACATATGATTGCTCGCCCCTGAGTTAAGGTACCATATGGTGTCATTCCCTACGTCTACTTCCTTTTGAGTCATCAACAGGTAGCCTTCGTTTGAATCTGTTTCTAGAGCAAAGTTTGTTGTCTCTTCCACCTTTTTCCTGAGTCGACAATCTTTTGCAAGATTTCCTATTTTACCACAGTTATAACAACTGTAGGAGTTACAATCCTTCGCATAATGCCCCTGTTTGTTACATTTATAACATTCAATGTTTGAGTCATTCGATCTACCTCCCCTTTGCCCACATCCTCTACCGCGCCAATTCTGTTGGCTGGTCTGTCCTCTTTCAAAGTGGCTAGTATGATAGCTTCGACCACCATCACGAACTCCACGCCCACGACCTCTCCCACGCCAATTTTGAGAGAAGAGTGCTTTTTCGTCTTTGATGGATTCTTTGACTTGATCTGCTTCCTCGACTATCTCCTTTTTTTTCTTGCGCTGTTCATGTGCCTCAAGTGATCCAGCGACTTCTTCGACAGTTATCGTCGAAAGGTCCTTTGACTCTTCTATTGCGCACACAATATTTTCAAATTTGTCTATCAAAGATCTCAGAATCTTTTCGACAATACGAGCATCCAACATTGTTTCTCCATTTCGATTCAATTTGTTTGCTATCGTTTGAACACGTGTGATATAATCCGACACAGACTCTGTCTCCTTCATCTTCATTCTCTCCAATTCTCCTCGAAGAGTTTGCAAGCGAACTTACTTAACTCTATCTGCTCCTCTGAATGATGTTTCTAGCGTGTCCCAAGCTTCCTTCGACATAGTCGAACTAACGATTTTCTCGAATGCTGATTCATTTACCGCTCTAAACAACATGTACAATGTTGTTTTATCTTTATATCGCGTCTCTTTCAATGCCTTGAGCTAGGCTGCTGTGAATCCCGTCACATTTGCTACTTCTTCAAAACCATCGTTTGTTACTTCCCACACATCTAGAGATCCAAGAAGCGCCTTCATATGGATACTCCAATTCTCATTGTTGGACCTTGTTAGTCGTGGCAGTGGCATTTGATTCATCATGCTTGTCATGTGCTCTGATGCCAATTTGAAGACACTACAACACACATTATAATGATACTTCTAGAGAGGACAACAATTTACTCTGATAAACTGAATGTTGTTAATTGTCTTACATAATATTGTAATAGTGAGGTCTTTATATAGAGACCAAAAGAGTAGTAGAAGAGTTACAACATTAAATGTCAAAACTAGTTCCTAGGGTATTTAAAGTCCTTTTAACTGCCCAAGAGAATCTAACCTTTTTATCTACCCAAGACAGATTTAAGTTTATTCCCAACAGAAGTTACTTTCATTCCAAATTAGCTTAACTGGATGATGAATTCCTCTGTTGCTATAATTTTAAGAATATGTTCAATGACTAACTAATTGAACCTTATTGGTGTACTTCACATGCTGAAGAATCCTTATGTATTCAACTAGTCTCCAACTTTTTCTTCCTCTTTAGTCTTTTCTTTTATTTGAAACTTTCGGATATGATTATTGAGTATCGTTTTTGTTTTGTTATGTATTAAACTAGTTAGCAAATTCGTCATGTTCGTCATTCTATTTCGTGAGCTATCTTTCATGTTTAAATTATTGAAAATCCGAATCTTAGTCAGCACATGGTTATAAATTTAACTTCTATATTGAGATTCTTATGTTACAAGCTCCTAGAAAGGAAAAGGACGACAACCATTATCTTTCTTTGAGCAGATTAGTGTTACACCAATAAGAAATGGCTTCATGTATAATAAACCAAAAATAATGTCTTACATTTGGTCTTGTTGACAAAATGGTCAGAATTCAAATTCATGCTCATCAAGTCAGCTCAACCTCCAATCAAGATTCAGCTGCAGCATCTGTATTTGTGTATGAAAGAAAAAAAAAAGAAAAAAGAAAAAAAATCTCTAAGTTGGCAAATTACAAATACATTAGACATTATTAGGTATGAAAGTTAGAGGTGTGTTCAAAATAAGAAGGGTTCCAATCAAACTCACAGTATGACTTGATGATCATATTGTAGAGTCCATAGCATAATATAATAAGTTGTTACTATACTTACTAAATTACTATCCTAATTTTCACACACACTCTTCCTTTCACATTATTCGAACACCTCCTATACCTCTCTTGATCATGTCTCTCATTTTCATTTCTCTTCATCATTTTCTTTTTAACTATCTTCATTGCACACGGCTTTCACACACCATCGAGTTTTTGAGAGAATCAATGGATATAACATCGGTTTTTGATATCCTACAACAACAATCAAGTCTTATCCCACTAGATGGGATTGGCTACATGGATTAAATTACGCCATAATATTTTATCAAAAACCCTGTGTCTATCCAACTCGTTAATCTCAAAATCTTTCTTAATAATTTCTTTTATAGTTTTTCTAAGTCTTCCTCTACCTCTAGTTGATTAACTACTCTCCATCTTATCTATGCTCCTTAAAACAGAATTCATAAGTCTTCTTTCTACATGCACAAATCACATAAGTCTATTTTCCACCATCTTTTCTACTATACAGTGGCGGAGTCAGAAATTTTAGGGAGCCTCGGCAAAAATTTTACACCATGTTTTTATTAATTTTACACATTGTTTCTACTAATTTTGCCTTTGATTTTGTCTAAAAAAAATTCCCTTTATTTTGTTCAAATATTTTACACATTGTTTTTATTAATTTTGCCCTTAATTTTATCTAATAATTATTAATTTTTTCCTTGATGTTGTCTAAAAATCGACTAATAGTGTGGGGAGTATACACCGAAAGGAGGGCTCGCTGGGCTATAGCTCCGCCCATGACTATAGGTGCTACCCAATAACCCATTTAATATTGTCATTTTTAATTTTATCTCATCTAGTCTCATCATACATACAACGCATATCTTGATCTCTGCTACACTTTATTTACTTTCGTGTTGGTTTTTTACCGACTAACACTTTATCATGTACAACATCACCCGCCCATCTTACATTTGTTCAATAAAAATTTCTCTTCGATTTAAGCGGTACTTTCATGCACATAAAACACTTGAGGTCTTTCTCCATTTCAACCATGTAGCATGACTGGAAAATAATGCATTGTTATAACTTATACCTAGTGACTTACTGAGAAGTCAAAGTATCAATTTAATGAACTAGTTTTAAAATCACGCATATGGTTATGATTTGTTGGCTTTTTTAAACTGTCTACACCAACAATGTATCCAAATTCAAAAGTAAAATACTTTATTGGATCAAATAATAGAAATATAACCTGAAGTATAACAAAAAACGAAAAATATACTCTTGATTGCATCAGAGTTATAAGCATTCTTAAACCTTTCAACTAAAGAGGTATAGAAGAGCTTAGCTCTTTGAGGCGCCATTGCCACATGGAAATCTGGCTTGTTACCTTTCAATAATGCTTACAACGTAAATTGACTCACTATACAAATCCATAATCAAGCAATTAGAACATGTTTGAATAAACAACTTAGTTAAACATTATCGCACAATTACTTATAGCATAAAGTCTTGTTTGGATAATCCATTTAAGGTAAATTTTTGGATACCCATGAGTTTAAGTTGGGTTCCAGTATCTTTAGTGTAAATTGTTTTAAAATTTGAATTTATTTTAAAATATAATTAAAAAAATAATATGACATTGAATTATTATATTTGATTGGTTGAGAGTACTGATACCCAACTAAATTCAAGGGTACCAAATTGTTCACGACAATTTATTTTACAACTTATGGCATATGCGATTTTAAATGTGGTTGCATACTTTACCAACTATCTGCATGACATTATGATCCCATGCTTTGCCACTATCTTAATTGGTAATAACCTCATGTTCAACACCTTTCAACATCTGTTAAATTTAAAAAGTAGATATACAAACGAATTATTAAGTTGAAATTCTAAAGTGGAATAGAATCAAACATGTAATCGGCGTCGGCGTTGGATCGGAATCGTGAATACCGATAAGAACGAGAAGGCTGGGACCGATTTCCGATACGATGCGGCCTTTGACTTCGACAGATGCAGAGGCCACGCGCTGAACCATCGCTCGCATTGCTCTGACTCAAAGTGCCTTCGTAGTTCTTCTCTTGTTGTTTGGAAGTGTTGTTCTGATTTTTTTTGTTGCTACCTACGAATCTACACGGCCACAACGATTGGGTTTGCAATAACTGCATTTCTTTTTTAAAATGTTGTTATTGTTGAAAATATTTTTTCTTTTTCAATTTTAATCGTTAGGTGCTCATGTTTTTTAAAATGAAATAAATAAATAAAAACAATAAAAATAAATAAATAACAATAACTTAAAATAATTAATTTGTTGTCCCAAAATTATTTGAATTTTTTTAAAAGGTTTAATGAATATGACCCTGTAAAATAGTTTTACAGAGTCCTCTAATGGGATTATATTATTCTGCATACTTTTTTTAACAAAGCAAAACAATGATTTCTCATTCATAATCAAAAGTTCAATACAAGGAGGAATTACATGAAGAATACTACGTCTAGCCTAAGAATTGGCCGCCTTAGTTAACGAGTGAGCAACCATATTCGCTTGACGTTTGACAAACTTTACCTCAAAGTTGGAAAAATCATGAAGTAACAACTTAATATCGCTAACTATAGAATAAAATTCAGAGTTTCATGCAGTAACAGATTGACAAGCTTAAATCACTTTAATGGAGTCACTTTCAAAAGTAACCCGATCAAGATGTAACATAGTAACACTTTGAATAGCTTCCTTGAGGGCTAAAGCTTCTGCCTCAACAATTGAAAGGTTACCTAAATCCCATGCAATTCCTGCTGTAATAAAGTTACCGAAATCATCTCTAAAACACCATCCTCTGTTTGTCGTGCCTCTGTTGCTATTATATCCCGCGTCAGCGTTACACTTAATCCAACCGTTAGGTGGCGGAAACCAATGGAGAGAGTGTTGTTCCACGTTGTTATTAATAGGGATATGTTGTGCCAAAAACTACTCACACCAGTTATGATACGCAAGCCACCCAATTTCGGAACAATCTTCGTGATCATTATTCCAATTAAGATTGTTCCTATTTTTCCACATAGCATCAATTGTAACAACAACTTTCCCCGTCGTGTTTCTATCTTCCTTGCTGCAAATATCAAGGATGAGCGATCTTATATCATGAAAATAATGAGTTCTATGGTCAATAATGTTGCTCAAACCTGCAGAGATCCAACAACTGTAAGTAGCATGACAACCAAAGAACACATGCCAGTCGTCCTCGCCGTTATTACCGCAAAACAGACAGGTTTCTGTGCACTGAACATGATGTTGCCTGAGCCGCATACGGGTAGGCAGACAATTCTGACAGATTCTCCACATGATGTTGCCGGTGCTTTAATTCTCCAGATATTATTCCAATTTTCATCGGAATTAAGATTGGAAGATATCTAATTAGCATTCCGCCAAACTCGATAACCCGATCGCACGATGTAGCACCCATTTTGTTCTACCTTCCACAACAATCTATCTTCCTTAACCTCTGACACGAGAGACACTTGTAGTATTTCCCCCATGGTTGCATAATCAAACAAATCCATTAAAACTCTCAAATCCCATTGTTTTACATTATTAATCAAGAGGTTTTTAACAGTAATGTCGTACGCACCTGGCTTCTGAGGCCCACTTAAACAATCCTCCCTACTTCCCCTAAGCCACAGTTCCTCCATAACCTTGATTTTTTTTTCATTTTTAAATTGGTTATTAAACTAAAAAAAGAGTTGTAATCAGATCTTTTAATTATTTTATTTTTTAGTTAAATTATTTTATTCAATAATTATTAGTCAAATTGTTCATTTGTTGTGAATAGGGGTGGAAATAGGCCAGACCGACTAACAGGGGCCTAAAGTCCAGTCTACATAGGCCTAGGTCAGGTCAGGCTTTTAATGTAAATAGAAAATGCTTAGACTTTTTAATAAGACTATTTAGCTAAAAAGGCTAGGCCACATGCCATATAAAAAGCCTTTAAGCCCATGAGACCGACCTATTTAAATAAATATGAATAATTTTATTATTATTGTATTGTATTTTGTACGTTGAGTTAAAATATAAAAATAAATCTTAGTTATCTTGAAGAAATTATGAAAATAAGATGAAAAAAATCTTATGAACAATGTCATAAGTTGCTTTCATAAGTTCTCTCAAACAAATAGTATCACAAAATTTATGCTACTAGGTAAACTCAAATAAGTCAATGCAAACAAATATTTAATCTCACAAATCTTTTAATTTGTTAGTCTATATAAAGTTGAGTTGAATGACTTATTTACAAAATGAAATAGGCTTTTAAGGAAGCTAATAGACCAATCAGGCCTTCAAAAAGGCCAGACTCAGACCAAAAAAATAAGCCTACATTAGGCTACAGACCAGACTTAGGCTTTGAATTTTTAGCAGGCCAGGCTCAGGCTTGGCAAAACCTAACTCGACCTAACATATTCCCACCCCTAGTTGTGGATGTTGGCGTAATATATTATAGAGAATATCTTTGTACACCCATATATGGTGAAAAACACCTCTGAAAACTTCAAAATACCCTTCGGATATGTATATTCAAAGACATATTACATTTTTAATTATTTCGGATATGCATATCCGAAATCACCCTTCTTTAAACTTTTTTCATTTAAACGTTGAATTTAAAATGTCAGGTGTTTTTCGGATATGCACATCCGAAAAAACTCTTCCAAAAGAAATTTGGGATATTAATTAATTCGGATATGCATATCCAAAGTATCCCAATATTTCAATTTTTTATTTTATTTAAAAAAATATATTTTTATAATATAATTAGAGTGAGTTATTATTAATAAAGAATAGCTTAAATACAAATTGTTATAAATAAGGAATAAAAAGATTAAATAAAATTTTAATTTTGCAATAATTTATTTGTCACAATTTTTTTTAAAATTATAAAAGTAATTATTTTTTAAATGACTACAACATTATGCATTTGGTGTAATTCGATTAAACTTGAACTCTCTTGTATTAAGGATGCAATGAAGAACCCTTTGATTAATAAAAATAATATTAGAGTAATGTTATTAATTAATGAAATTATCACGTTAAAAATATTATTTTATAAGTATTATAATTTTTAATATATATTAACTTTTTTTCTTTAATTAATTTTATATGAGAATAATGTGTTGATTTAAATATTTAATTAATTACATATTTTGATAAAAATGATATATATTTAATTATATATCTTGATTAAAATGATATATATTAATTATATATTTTGATTAACACAATTAATTATACTATTAATACAATTGATTCACCTTGATTTTAATTTGTTTTAATAAATATTGAATTTTTTCGGATATGCATATCCGAAAAATCTCAAGACCAAAAATTGAGTTATTTCGGATGTGCATCTCCGAATTCATCTCTTTCCCAAAAAAAAAAAGGTGTCTTCGGATGTGCATATCCGAAAGACACATTTTTTCTAAAAAAATAAGGTGATTTCGGATGTGCATATCTGAAATCGCATTTTTTTATAGAAAAAGGTGTCTTCGATTATACACATCCGAAATACAGAGATATTTTAAAATTTTCATCACGGGTCTGTGAGTATGTATATGGGTACACAAAAAAATTCTCTACATTATATACATAAATATCTAAATTGGATGAAATCTTTATAAAATAAAATAAAATGGTCCAAATGGTCCAATTACTAAAAATATTGTCCAATACAAATATGAAATATAAACCCCAACTTTTATTGGTCTTTTATTAACTAATTATTATCATTAGATCCTTTTACACTTCAAACTTTCACTTTATACTTACATTTTGGTGAGAAAGAGATGATGAGTGACTTCTAAACTTAAAGTTCTTCTGATACGGTGGTACGTGACTCAGATGTAAGAGAATAAAGGTGTATCTGTAAGATTAACATTTCAACATTCTAGTCAGGAGTGAAAAAAATCATCTGTTATGGCACATAAAAGAGCTTTTATAAGGTTGATGGTTAAAATAGCTCTTACTTGTCACTCCTCCGCAAGCGTATTGTAGATTGGACTTTCGGGAGGGTCTACCTATTTGTCACTCCTCCGCAAGCGTATTCTAGATTGGACTTTTGGTATTGGGTCGATCTTATTGGGTTGTTTGGTCGGTCCATAACACACACCCTAGGCTTCAATGGTCGAACGTGGTACCTCTTAAAGTGATTGAGTGTGGTAACAAGATCGAGGTCAAATCAAGACCATTATGTGTAATAGTGTATTTTCCTTGATCTTTGATCACATATCGCGGAGTTTTCTACTCCCAATATATAAAGGTCAATGGAAAATTTGGTTTTCTTTTTGCTCTCATCGCTTGTTAAGCCTTATGGATATTTGGCGTCCCTTTAATGTGCTCGACCCCACATTTTTCTTACTCTTCTTCTTCTCAATCTTTCTTTGTTCCGATGACATTGTTGTCGTTCATGCGGTTTGGCCTCTTTGCACGTCAAACAGTGAGGCTCTTGAAGGTAACAATATTTACCCTCTTTTTACTACTTTGTGTGTCATTCGTTGGGATTCTTGGGGCGATTGTTATGGAAATCTCAAAGGTTGACGTTGTTTCCCAATGTAGTGATATTACTAGTGGCATTAATCTTAGGGAAGTCACTTGGGGCTTTGCTTTCACAACTCTGCCTTTAACTAACACATAACTTGTAGAAGGCTTCAAGCGAGAACAAAAATCTCAAACTTATATTAGGGTGCATCAACATTTTTTTGGTTGGGATCCAACTAATAATGAAGTAAGGCGGTGGATATAATTTCAATTATGTGCTTATAATTACAATCATTCTTTTTATTTGTTAACAGTGAAGCGATAACAGATCGAGGCAACCATCAAACCTTCATGGAGTCTGGGAATGAAGACCACCCATTGTGGGTGGATCTGGAAACATTAGACATGATTTTTTTGTTTTGCAATAAATAAGGTTTACACAATTCTTTCACAGAGGTGGGTTCCTTCTCCTACTAGGGGTGATTTCCCTGGATGGTGACAAGAGCTTGTCCAGCAAATACGAAAGGTGTGTACTCCCTCCCTACAAATGTGTATTATCCCGAATAGGGCTTCGATGTAACACCCTAAACCCCGTAACATAATTCATCATCGAATTTAATTAAACAAGATATAACCATTTAGGGCGTCACGCATAATCAATCATAGCCTACTCCGTAACATGGGTTATAACATAACAATTTAGAACCTGTAATCGCATTATCACCTTCACTTAGGGTTCATCGCAGCGGAATCATTAATAAAGCAAGTAAACACAATATTGCAACTCATGACATTTATTCTCATAAACTTCAACTTTCATAACATAAGCAAAAGAAGTTGTATTATTCACTATCAACAAACCTCCAATGATCCAACAGATCAATTATTAACTTTGACAAGACAAAGAAATCAACTTAAAAGGAATTCAAATATAATGAAACAAGTCTTATCTCGATGTTACATAATCAGAGCAATACCCACTAATAAAATGACAACTAACGGAAGTAGCTTCAAGAGTTATCTTTCACTTACTTCAGCAAAGGCTACTCTTGATTATCTGCAAGATGTCCATGGTGGATAACATTTAAGTAAAGGGGTGAGAATACACTTCAATAATTAATGGTGAAAGCAAGTGGAGGTAGAATATCGCATAACAACGAATACCCACATTAATCAAATCAACATCGACATATTAAGTATTCTCAACCAAACAAGACAACAACAACAACATCCATATGAATGTGACACTTATGCAAATGTACTCAACACCGACTCAACATGCATGTGGTACCAAATATGAACACTCGGGTTCATCTCGCTCCCCGATCCCCATCCTAGGATCATATTCCCTCTTGGAATCAGAGCTCACCAAAATTGTAACACCCAAGGCCAACGGGGGCGGAGATTGGTTATCAGTGCATGAGGAATGACAACGAGACACTCTCAAGGCCGAAGAGGGTGAAGAGTGGTTGCCAAATTCACATCGGAATGAGCAAGATCCTGAGGTTGTGGAGGTATGAGACTGCATGGTTGAAGGAATGGTTATAATGATTGATTAGTACTACCTATACCAACAAGATGTATATTCTTTTTATTAGCCTAATAGATAAGAACTCCATAGTTAAGCGTGCTTTACTTGGAGTAGGATTTAGAATGGTGACTGTAATACGGTGGGAGAGCTGACTTTTTGAAATGTTGTGGATAGCAAGAGTCGCCACCGACTTTTATTTTATCCAATATATAGAAAGGCTAAAAGAACAGGAAAAGACCTTTTAAAAAGATTTTGAGTTCGGGGGGTAGGTTATACAAAGGGAAGGTGTAAGCACCCTTTGCATCCATGGTTATCCATGGACTCTTAATTGCTTAGCTCGCTTTGCTTGATTTGTTTGAAAAGTTTGAAAGAGAATAGTAAAAACTTTGTTTAAGGACTTTAGCTTGTAAATAAGCGTAGCCTTGTTTGAAAGTATTTGAAAGTATTTAAAGAGAGTGTGAAAAAAGATTTTGAATTTAGAGCAAGCAATTAGTAGCAACTACACTAAGTTTTAAAATTGTTCTTTTAGACTTTAATGGGAAAGGGCTATCCATATCATAGGAGGGTAGGAAGTCCTTTCATTGGATGTTAAGGGTCATCGAGAAATTATCGTTCGCCATAAAACTGTTCCTACCATATAAAGGGTAGGTAGTCTTTAGGGAAGGATAGAATAGTCATTTAGGCAGCAGGCGAGGATACCTTAGCAATGAGACAATCATCTTATTTTCGAGGCAACATCGAGGGACAAGATCTTACGATGATTTCAGTGTATTAAGGCAGCATTTGCTTTAGGTATCCTCGGAATCGAGGGACTTGACTATTTTAGAATCGTAATTAAAAGGCAACAGGCAGCATAAGAAAGGTTACCCTAAAGGTGTGTGTGTGGCACAATCATGTGATTCAATTCGAATATTTATCTTATAATTAGTGGTCTAATTCATTTTAACAAGGCTTGCACTCCCTAGGATTACTAACCACAACAGAAAAATAAACAGAAATAAAGATCCTACGTTATTACAATAAACACCTATAAGGCAGAAAAATAAAGGCAGGAATAAAAACCCTAATTAAACAATTACATCCTGTGAGCAGTTACATAATATGGCAAAAACTTGCGGGAAAACCACAAGAAATAATTAAGTAGATGATAACCCTGCAAGACACTACAGTAATAATAGTAAAGTAAACAATAGTAAAGTAAACAAATAAAGGCGAAATTATAAATAATAAAGTAAAATAAGAGGGCAAAATAAAGAAAATTAGTGTTTTAAAAAAATTATGGGGAAAATCCTAAATCTATGGTTAATGGGCAACACCTACCAGTAATTACTAAGCCTAACTGCACTAAGGTAACATGGCAAGGGAAAGTCAATTGATTAAATGAACCTAATTAATCTAAATTGTTTAACCTAAATTTAAATTAATTAGCCTAAAAATAACTTAATTAGCCTAAAAATAACTTAATTAGCCCAAAAATAAAGAATGTGATAAAATCCTAACCCTAATTCATGAAAATGGACAACATCTACCTATTATATATATTTTAGAGTTAATGGTTAAAAAAAAGATTTTACCAAGGTTTTCAAGGGCAATGAAGCAAACAAATAAGTGCAAGGAAGAATTGACACCTGCTCCCCTTTGGCCAAAGGAGGTACCTGTAAAAATAAAATAATAATAAGAATAAGAATATTAGTAATAGTAATAATAATAACACAAGAAAAGAATTGGGGTTTAGCAAATTAAATTATGGACAAAATTACGAATAAACTTGATTTGGCCAAATACCAAAAGGTTTTTGGCCAAATATGAATAACCTTGATTTGGCCAAATACCAAAAGGTTTTTGGCCAAAAAAGCAATTGGGGTACCATCCGCTTGGTCAATCCATAGAAAACCTCCTTACCAATTGCGCTATATTATTTGTTTGAAATAAAAGCCAATTGAAAGTGTATGAAGCATGGGAAAACATTTTGCTATTTATTAAAATATAAATAATTCAAGAGTAAATTATTATATTTTAAAATAGACTTTAAATCGAATATTTATAAAATTCAAGACGTCAATGTGAATGACCTAAAAATTTTATAAAAAATCCAATTTTGAAATAATTTGAATATTTGAATATGGTGGGCAAATTTTGGGGTATGACTGCGACCTTCTGGGAAGTTTCCCGCAAAGCGTGTGAATGAGGACAAAGCATACTGAAAAGACTCGTGTTGGTTTGTGGCGTCAGTCAGTAATCCTGAAAGCAGTATGGGGAGTTACAAATGGTATCAGAGTATACCTCTCCCAGTACGATGTGTTTTGAGGATGAAATAAGCAAAATCTGGTAGGCATGTAAAACCCGAGGCCATCGAGGGCATGGAGTGGTTCTCGGTGCATGAGGCATGACAATGATACACTCCCAAGGACGAAGAGGGCAAGGAGTGGTCGTCAAATTCACATCAAAATGAAAGGGATCCTGAGGTTGTGGAGGTATGAGACTGCTTGGTTGAAGGAATGCTTATAAGGATTGATTGGTACTACCTATACAAACAAGATGAATATTATTTTCGGTAACCTAACCAATAAGAAATCCATAATTAAGCGTGCTTGACTTGGAGTAGTATTTGAATGGGTGACCTTCTGAGAAGTTTCCCGAAAAGCATGTGAGTGAGGACAAAGCATACTGAAAAAATTTGTGTTGGTTTGTGGGGTTAGTCGGTTATCTTGAAAGCATTCTAGGGCATTACAAAAACCGCTTCCATCACCGTAGGTAATGCTTCACCAACTTCCACTAGAACTAGCTACTTGCACCCAATCCACTAACATAGGATCGAGGTTCACCAAAAATAATCGAAGTTCAGACAACATGATGCATGATCATCAACAACTTATGCAACAAAACACACACATATTGGCCACTCTGTTGACCGTGCATGCCACCAACGACATAGTCATCATCAACATAGCATATATATATATATATAATGCAACATCATAAATAACCACATCACCATAAATAGTCATGCTAAACAATCATTATCGACACATGTAAGCATCTTCATCCCAACATTATCATAACACCATAATTAACATCATCGTATAAAATCATAACATTGATTAAAAATAAGTTTAATCATTAAGGCATACTAAGACAACATCACACAGTACTCAACAGTACCTAACAATAGCAGAACAGACCCCGAAAGTTAAAAAATTGGGATCTACCACCTAATATCATCAACACAAGCATTTACGCAAGTTTGAGGGACATGAAACCATGACGCCTTAGGCGTCACGGGTATGACGTTCGTCATTGCTCGAAGGGCATGAAAGTTAAAAAATTGGGATCTACCACCTAATATCATCAACACGAGCATTTACGCAAGTTTGAGGGACATGAAACCATGACGCCTTAGGCGTCACGGGTATGACGTTTGTCATTGCTCGAAGGGCATGACGCCTGAACGTTACCAAGCTGACACCCGTCAGTGACTTGCGATTTGCAAAATCGTGATTCCTACACAGAGCATGGTTTTGCACTTCAATTCATATTCCAATCATCTATAATTTGTACCAAACATTACATGCATGTCATATACTACTTTAAAACATCTAATTGCATCAAACAACACCTTAATTCATGGTTTTCATATATATTATATTATTCTCCAGACTTTCAAAATTACAACAATGGTGAATATATGTTCAATCATCAAAATAGAAAATACACACATACAGGGCACACAAATTTCATTTTAAAATCATTATACAGCAACAATCATGGCATTAAAATTCAGAATTTAGAATTATAGCACCCAATTCTAAGGAGGTTAAAGGTCCATACATTTTCCCATCATGCTTTAACACCCATTAGAGAAACACATCTCCCCCTTACCTTGTTTTTTCTAGCAAGCAAGTCAATTCATCCCTTGCAGTTATTCTTCTCCTACCTCTAGCCAACCCTGTCTCTCTTGCCTCTTTTCACTTTTACTACGTATTCTACACTCTCCTTCTGTTAGCTGGCATTTTCGACACCATGTTATTGTTGAAGAAAATGAAATATAATTGAGAAGATTGGAAGTCTTCGACAAGATGACATGATTGATGAAAACCTGATGAAGTTACCTTTTGATAAGGAAAGATATTGGATATGGACTTAGAGATATTTTCTAAGTTTTGATATTTGGTTCGACAAAAACGAACATTCGACAGGAAAGTTAAGTCTAAACGGAGGCACAACTGTTGTTTGTCCTGATCCGTTGTACGAAGGGACGCGTGGAGCTTCAGGGAAGGAGAAGAGCATGTTGAACTCAACGTGGTGAGCTATGATTGAAAGACTGTTGGGGACGGTTATTTCGAATTAGTATATATAGGAGTCTTAGCGTTTAGATTCGGCGTGTTCATTTTGTACAAAATCTCATTAATTTACTCAAAGTACCTGTGTGTGAGAAACGAGTCATTTTGAGAATGTACGTATAAAAAAAACCATCTTTATATTCTTTTTACAATTTTATACAATTTTAACGTTTCCAGAACTTTACATTCTTGTCATTTACATTATTGCAATTTATTCTTCAATTGTCTTTACATTATCTATTTTACAAGTTACAACGTTATTTTAAAAGATTCACGTAGATCAAACGAACTTTGAAACGAGAACATGATTTGTGTCGAATTGTTCTTCACTTTATACGAAAATATCTAAAATATAAAGTACATGTCCTAGGACCAATCTAGTCGATCCTGTGAGTAACCAAAAGCTTTTTTACTTTTGGAAGACTAGTTCTTGTTTACCAATTTTCATGATAAACACCTACTTAATAAAAGAAAACCTAATTTCTAATTAGGATATTCCCTTCCCATCCTCTATTCTACACTCTAGCTAAAAGGATGAAAAGAGTGACTGGCCAAGTGATTTCAGAAACTTGGACAACTTTCATTTTGGACAGGAAAATTTTAGATGGAGTGTTTGTAATAAATGAGATCTTGGACTTAGCTAAAAGGGAGAAGTTATAGTGCCTTTTGTTCAAAGTAGATTTCACACAAGCACATGATTATGTCTATTGGGGTTACCTAAGGTACATGTTCAAAATACTATGTTTTGGTCCAAGATGGTGTATGTGGATGGAAGCAACGCTATTTGAAAGTAGCATGTTAGTTCTAGTGAATAGAGCCCCTTAAATGATTTTAAATCACATAGAGGGTTTAGACAAGGTGACCCACTATCACCCTTTTATTTGTAATAGCTTATGAAGGTCTATATGGAATGATGAAAAATGCAGTTAAGATTCAAGTCTTCAAAGGTTTCAGAGTGAATGAGCATGTATCGTACAACCTCCTGCAATTTTTTGATGATACCTTGCTAGTAGGGGAAACTTCTTGGGAGAATCTACAGGCAATTAAAGCTTTATTAAGAGGGTTTGAGATGGTCTCTGGATTAAGTATTAACAAGATTAAGAGCAAATTCTATGGGATGGGAGTAAAAGATCAATTTTATGCAGATAGCCTCAATATTCCTAAGCTACAAAGGGATGTGATTCCTTTTAAATTCCTAGGAATCTCTATTGGGTGCAATGCAAGAATAATTGCGGCATGGGATACAGTCATTAAACAAATGAGATATAAATTCTTGACATGGGAAGGAAGACACCTCTTTATAGGTGGCAGAGTTACATTGGTAAGCTCGGTGCTTTGCAATTTACCTATCTATAATTTGTCTTTCTTTAAAGCTCCTATCAAAGTAAAAAAAAAGGCTTAAATGCGCTTTTGGTCCCTATAAGTTAGCGAGTTTTTGATTTTTGTCCATGTAAGTTTTTTTGTATGAGCCCCTATATTTCACCTTCGCGTTCGTTTTAGTCCCTAAAATCAAAATTCGTAGGAAAATCCGCAGGAAACCTGCAGATTTTCCCGTGGATTTTAAATTGAGGAACTAAATCTCAAGCAAAAAAAAAGATATAGGGATTCATACCAACAACAAAAATTTACAGGGACAAAAATCAAAAACTCGTTAACTTACAGGGACCAAAAGTGCATTTAAGCCAAAAAATTATTAGGAGTATTTAAAGTGAGTTTATTTGATAAGGCAATGAAGAGAAAAAAAGGTTTTTCATGGGTTAGCTGGAAAATAATGTGCTTGGAGAAACACCAAGGGGGATTAGAAATTAAAGATGTGGATATATTTAACAAGGCATTACTAGGAAAATGAAAGTGGAGAATTATACATGAGAAAGAGACATTGTGGTTGGGATTATTGAGGCACAGGGATTTACATAACATCTCATTGAAGGTTAAAGATAAGAAAACTAGAGCTATAGAATCATTATGGTGGAGGGATTTGGAATTGGTGGGAAAACAAGAGGGTGGGGAGGAAGATAACTTCAATAAATTGATTTGCTATAAACTAGGTGAAGGAAGCGATATTGCTTTTTGGAAGTCTAGGTGGATAGGGAATGGAACCTTAGCTCAATAGTTTTCAATGTTGTTTTAACTAGCATAAAATCATGATTGTGTGGTATCTGAATATAGGTCTTGGGAGGAAGGGTTTTGGAGGTGGAATATATTTCCTTCTGGTGACGGTGATGACAAATCAGGGGCAATAATGGAAAAAGAGGTGAATTTGAAGACAATTCTTGCTGAAATTCAACCAAACAGAGGAATTGAAGATGTATGTGTGTGGATTGGCAATGCAGACAAGGGTGTTCACTGTACAATCCTTATACAAACATTTGTTGTAGGTGGGAGATATTGCAGAAGTAAATACATTGACAAAGGAGGCACTAGCTGTGATGTGGGAAGCAAGAGTTCTGTCTAAGATTAAGGTATTTACTTGGAGATGGTTGCTTGACAGATTACCTACAAGAGCACAATTGATTCAAAGATCAATTATTCCAGATAATATGGAGAATCAATGCATATTATGTTCTGATAATAAATAGTGCTTGTTACATTTGTTCTTCAACTGCCATTTCTCTGTTTATGTGTGACAACAGGTGTTGATTTAGTTGGATAGATCAAGCACAGGAGCGACTGGCCCAAGCCTTCATTTCCCGCAGTTTCACAAAGCTCTCAATGGAAGAGGTGGAAAAAATAAGGAAGTTATTTTATGGATCACAACTGTTTGGATTGTGTGGAAAATGAGAAATAATTGTTTGTTTAATAATGAAATTTGTTATGTTAGTTTATTTGTGTTTAATGTCAAGCTAATTTCATCATTGTGGTTGGTTATAAACCGTAAGATGTGCAAGGTGTGCTCATTCTATGAATGAAGCTCATTCCCTCTTGTTTATCATAAATGGTTGTATCTTGTAAGTGGGAAGAATACCCCTTGTACTCATGATAAATATCTCTTGCTCATAAAAAATTGGGAAAAATACCCTTTTTAGTCCCTTAAGTATACCCCAAGGTCCATTCTGGTCCCTTATCTTTAAAAAGTGTCAAAGTGGTCCTTTAATTGTTCAAAAAGGTCCGCGTTAGTCCTTTCCGTCCATTTTTTGCTAACGCCGTCAACTTTTCCATGCTGACATCTGACGTAGCGCTGAGTCATATTATTATTATTATTATTATTATTATTATTATTATTTATCTCTCAATGCTCTCTCTCCCTCTACATTTTAAAACACTCTCTCTGCAACTAACAGACTACCCCTACCCAGAAAACCCATGAATATTCATCCCCTACCTCTAGCCAATTTCAATAGATTTCCAGAAACCTAAACAACAATTAGGTAACCCAGGCCATAATTGAGGTTTTTCACAAAGCACGACAAGGGTTCTTCATTGACTTCACCCCCGCCAACATAATTTTATCCCTGATAATCACAAACTTCAAATCAGAAAAACAATTCCTTGAATCCTAATTCAACCCATGACATAAATTTCAAAACTTTAACAAAATATATACAAAAAAAATTAACCCTTACAAAATGGGTAATAGCAGAGAAGACTGGAACAAACCTTGACCCCGTTTTTCGAATCCAAATCTTCGATCAAACTCTGCATTTATGAATATTTCCACCAATCGATTCCAGAATCAACGGTGGGTTCCGATGGGACTTGATTTTCGTCATTAGCAGTATGAGGTTGTTGGTGTTGCTGTTCTTTCTGAGTTACGACATCGATTCTAGGTTGTTTTTTGGGCCTTTCTTGGGTAGTTGGTGTTGTTGTTTCTTCTTGCCGTTTTGGTTTTTCTAGTTGGTGTTGTCTGGTTCTATTTTAGATATAAGAATTTCATGGAAGCAAAAACACCCATTAATAAGTCCAAATGGACTTTAATGTCATTCCATAAGGTTTTGGCGAAGATAACTTGATGAAGACAATGTCATTGGAAGTGGCTCTTCAGATTTGGTTTACAAGGTTGTGCTGAACGGCGAGGAAGCTGTTGCCGTTAATAACTTATCATTCTTTTGTTTTTTTTTATAATAAAATTGAATGAAAAGACATACATAAATTGTAAGGTGATGTAGTGGTAAGTTGTTTCACCTATATAGAAATTGGCCTGAGTTCGAATCCAACTTAAATGCAAAATTTTGGAATTTTGTAATAATTTTGATGAGCATTGATGATGAACACAGGCCACACGTACCACATCACCGCCACGTCAGATGCCAGCATGGAAAAGGTCAGATGCCAGCATGGAAAAGTTGACGGCGTGTTTACGGTGATTTCCGGTAAACAACCGCTAGTGTTCCAAACTATAATATGTTCCAAACTATAATAAATATGATTTGGTTACTCGCAGGATCGACTAGATTGATCCTATGACATAGTCAAAAAGGTTGTTATTCATGATAGTTCGAATTATGTATATGGTTGGTGTGTCTCGAAATAAGAAATACTTAATCAAGGAAATAAATATTAGCAATCACCTTGTTATACACGTAAATATAACATCAGCGAAAGGTAAGTTAAAGATAAAACATAAGACAAAACTGTAAAAGTGCAAGAATCTTAAAGTGCAGAAAAGTTAAATGCTTCGAAAATTAGATAACATGAAAGTAAAGAGTGCAGGAATATAAATGACATAAGGTAAATGGAATGCAGTAATATCGAAAGATACTTGAATAAAGAAAAATACACATGTATTTAAAATGGTGTTGGTGACATACGTACATTTCTCAGCGAACTCTTTCTCTTAACACTTGATACTTGAGTAATATGTGAGTGATTTGTACAAAATGAACACACGGAATCCTAATACTAAGACCCTTATTTATACTAAATTTGACCCTAACGGTCCTACACTAATCTGATGCCACGTTATTCTTCGAGAATCCCTGGGATGCCATCTGTCTTTGTGCAGTTATATAAACTACTTCGAAATTCAAATCCTCCCGCCTGAATCCTCTTTCGACGCGTGGCAACGTAATCAGAATCGAGAATGCCACGAAAACACGCTAAGCTTCAGTACTTCGCATATTTCGCAAAAACGTCTAAGTCCCAAAGACCATTCTTTTCGAATTTAGCTTCGGCGCTCACTATCTTTGTTCCAACTTAAACATCATTCTTGAAGCATGGCCATCAGTAGCCATTTTTATCTTCAAAGATGATCATCAGTAACCATCTCCCTTTGAACTCCAAATCTTTGAAAGACATTCTTCTCAAACAAAATCTTCAGCTAACAAATTGCCCCCAATAAATGCCTGTTTCGAAAAACAATAGAAATAGGCGTTTCTTGTTAAAATAAGATTTTGTTTTAGAGTTCTGAGACTATTGACTGACGTCATAATCATTTATGACTCTGTTTCCAAAACGTCTTGTCATTTTCAAAGATGTCTACTCATAACTTACATTCCTATGTTCTGGTCTTACTTCATGATCATTACTCTTATATACTAGGAGTAAAGCTAATAACTATTCGACCGCCGTTGGATTAAATCAACGCCTGCCGCGTGTCTCTTGGCTTTTACCCAAAAGATTTGAAAGGGTTTCCGTTAAACCTTTAAATACTTGAACTCCTACCCTCATATAACTTTCACCTCTATTTCCTCATTCTTTCCACAGAAAAAAAAACGTCTCTGGTTACATTCAAACCCATTTCCCAAATCAAACTTACTCATGGCGTCTTCTTCAAACGTTCTTCAACCCGCTTTGAAACTTCAGAAATCTACACAGATGGGGGATCAAGAGTACATACCAAACCCAAATACTGCAGAAGTGCGCGCCATTTATGCTTCTCAGGTAATCATTCCCTTTGAACTTTCTGGAAAAACTCATGCCTTCATGGGTCCTTTACCAGGAGAAACTAACTCCTCTTTGAATAAATTCTTTCCTGCTTATTATAAAACTAGGCCTCTAGTTAGCAAGAATAGGATAGATGAAGATGGTCACCCAATCTTAGCAAATCCTGACCGCGCAGAGGAAACTTCGACTGCGACCCTTTCAACCTTAGAGAAAATTAGGTTAAACTATGTAACCAATTTTGTGAAAGTCTTTAGGTCCATTCCTTTAGCAAAAGACCCTGAATTGTACTATGCCTGGCTAGCAAGGGTAGAAAAACAAAAGGCATCTTTCTGGGAACAATTAGGGATTTATGACCTAATTAAATTATCTAAAACAGGTCTAGAATATAACCAAACCATGTTAGTAGCGTCAGTCTAGTTCTGGGATGCTTCCCATAATACTTTCCATCTTCCGTGTGGAATGGTCACTCCCACCCTTTTTGACATAGCCGCTATCACAGGGCTTCGACCAACCGGAGAAACCTTTGACCCCAATGTCATGGATACTGATACCATCAACTTTAACGAAGCGACAGTTACTTATACTGCTTTTATCCAAAAATACCATGACGAAGCAAATGCAGTAGTTTCGAACGAAGAACATATTGCTTTTCTAGCGCTATGGCTTTCGAGGTGCGTTTTCTGTTCTAGGTCTATACAGGTAGCAAAGAGGTACCTTTGCATGGCTAATCAGCTACGTGCTGGCAAAAGATTAAACCTAAGCCAGTTAATTTTAGGATTCCTCTATGAAAACCTTGGTGAGGAAACAAACCTCGTTAAGAGTTATAAATCAGGATCTCTGCTCTTTCCTGGTCCTTTCTGGTTTCTGCAACTGTGGCTCAATGCTACTTTCGAAGCTCACCTCCCATTTCGAGGTATTGTCAACGAAGAAGATCCAAACATAAAAAATCGAACTGTAGAAGGAACACGGTTGGCTCTGCTCACTCCAAAAGAAGAAACTGGGAAGCTTCGTGAACATTTTTTAGCATATACAATGATGTTCGCCCAACGTTATCAATTCAGCCCTTCGATGGCTCCAAACTGTCAGGATCAAGAGGTTGAATCCATGACCATTTGGGAAGCTTTTCTCACTCCAAGGCTATTCTATCACCGACTTCGACCCTCCAAGGGCCAATGTGTTCTCCTTGGCTACCAACCAAACCTTGTATCAAGACAGTTTGGATTAGTCCAGATGAAACCCAAATGCTTGTATGACAAGAGAAACCACATGTTATACACTTTACATCTAACTGAAGAAGAGTGTGAGTCCAAAATTGCCAGATACACTGGTGTTACCAATCTTTCTCCTATTTCTTTCGAACCTGCCCTTTATTCTACTCCAGATATCCATCAATGGTGGACAGATTACTACACCACACAAATCTTTGATGCTAATAGCCTTATTCGAGAACTAACCGCAGCTTTTGCTGATGTGCAGGAAAACTTTCACAAAGGTACTTCGACCCATATTAAAGAAATCCAAGCCTTTCAAAAATTCTTTGAGACTATCTACAGGCCTGATGATCTTAGTCTGACCGTTCGTGAAGCTGCAGTCATTTTACGCGAAAAGTTTTCTGCTAAACTAGATAAGTTGAAACTGCCCTCGTCTGTTCGACCAGAACTGCGTTATGAAGTGGCTTTCAAACTTAATCCTCAAAAATTCCCTCCACTTCCAAGTGCTGATTTTGGTGTGGCTTTAAGCCCTCCTTTCCCAGACTGGTTCGTGTGTGGGAACGCTTTTAAAATTCTTCAGGAAAGCACTAAAAAACGCGCTGAACGAGTGGTCCCGACTAAGCATACCCTGGATACTTTCAAAGGACATCTTCATATAGATCTTGAACATGTTCGTGTCTTGACTCCAATACCTGAAGGTTTGGGTTTAGACAACTTTCGACTAACTTTTCTTTTTTCGCTGAAATACTGATTCCAGTTTCAACTACAACCGTTGCTCGAAAGAGAAAGATCAAATAAGCCGCTGTACAAAAGGATTCTGGAGTTTCGAAGAGCAACAAGACAAGTGGGAGTGATTCTACCACGACCGACAAGAAACCCACGGTACATACGCATTTTATATTCCAACTTTTATATTCTGTGGATCGTACTTACTTTGCTCAATTTATATTCTTCAGACTTCGAAACCTCCAATACATTCGAAGCGAAAAGCTTCTCAAACAGTTGTTTCAGACGATGAAGACAAATCTCCTCCTCGCACCAGGCAAGGACACAAGAAAAGACAGAAGGCTGTCACTCCTTCAGGCAAAGAAAAGGGGTCTGGTTCTTCGAAGATTACTTCGCCAAGTGATAAAGTGTCTTCTGAAGAGTCACCCCTGAAAGCCACTAGTAATGTCCCCGTTGTGGAAAGCCATAACTCAAGTCCAGATAATATTCCAGCCAAGGTATTTGAATTTCATAACATAATCATTTCTGTAAATTTTAACGTAAACGATCAAGTTGACATTTTACCTTGTAACTGTAGGACGATGCTGGCACAGCTACTTCCAATCTTAAGGCTTTCGATCTCGCCATTGACTTTGATGATCTCCAAAGTAAGCGTATGTTCTTCTTTATGATGAATAAATTTTTTCCAACCGTTCAAACATGATTAATTCTAATTTTTTGACGCAGATCTTTCTCAATACCAATCTCACGTGCTCTCCCCAGTCCTCGAAGATACTCAGCCTCTTGCAACTATCATTCCTACTACGGCAGTTGAAGAAAGCCATTCAACTGATGATTCTCCTCCTACTCATACGAACGACAATATGGGAGAAGATCGTCAGGGTTAAGGTAACGTCAATGCAGCTGAACAACCAACTGGTAGTGAAGATACTGTGTCTGAACAAAATGCTAGGGAAGAAACCTCCAAATTGGCCAAAACCGATCTTCACGAAACTTCGACCTTTGGGACCGTAGTTACTTCTGGAACTACTTCGACGCCTGCCCCAGCAAAGCCTACCCCTTCAGAATTGGAGCAACTTAAGCAAACTGATCCTCTCAGCTTCCTCAAGACCATGATGAATATTGATAATATTTCGTACTCTGAGCTCGAAACTTCTCCAGCTGTTCAGACAGAATCTGGTGACAAAGAGGATACTTCTGGTCTTCTTCATCAGGTAAAGGAGAAGTTCTTCGAAACCAACCTTGTCGAAATTCTTAGTAAGGATCCTACCAAAGGTCATAGCTTGAACCAACTTTTGAAGAAGGTGGATCTACTTCTGGTTTCAAAAGAAGTCTCAGAGGTGATTGTATTGCTAAGCTCTCTAATCGAACAGCTTCAGTCTAACATTCTTCAGAAGCAAAATTTTGACGAACAACTCACTGCGAAGATGGCTTCTCATAGTTCTTCATGGAAAGCTGCTACTGATGCAACCAAAAAGGGTGACGCCCTTAAGCTAAAGCGCTTGAAGAATCAAGAAGTGTATGACGAATGTGAAAAGAATATCAAGTCCTGGAAACAGGAAATTAAAATGCTCGAAGAGAAGATAAAGGAGGCTGAGTCTCGTCAGGCAACAGTTCAGCAAACCAATCAGCAGGAATTAACTGAAGTGGCGTAGTCAGGGATCCAACACTTCGAGGCTGCACAGAAGCTAGTGCTAGAAATTGAAGAACTAAAGAGACAACGGGCATTGCTTGATCTTCGTATGTCTTCGTGGGAAACTCAGTATTCGAAGATAAAAGATAATCTTCCTAGGGATTTTAATTAGTTGCTTCGAACCTTGTACTCTCTTTTTGTGCTGCGCACTTATCTTTTCTTTGTTTTGTAGTCAGTTTCCCCAAGAATCTATATACGTGCAACTTTATCTGTCAATTTATCCACTTATTTCATTTTGCAATGGTCATGAGTAGCACTCTAGCAATTCTTCAAAGCTTGCCAAAATATATTTTTATTGCCACAGTAATCTTAATAAATGTAAGCACGTGACCTGACTATCCTTCTCAACCCTTTTAGCCTAGACTTGACGTTTCTACTCCCTTAGCCGTAACCATCATTAAGTGATGACGTCACTTTCTTCAAAACGTCTCTTTGAGACGTGCGTGCACCAGTTATTCATGATTACATCTCAACTTCCAAGGGCGGGAAACGGCCGAAGCCATAACTTCTCTTTGGAATACCAAACGCAGTCTAATCAATCATTAAAATTGAACCGTTCCTTTATTGCCCCAGGTCTATATAAAGGATTAGCATTATACTTCTTTCTTCACGCTTGCTTCAAAACTCTTGTCCAAAACTTCGTTTCTCTTCTTGCATTCTCTCAAACACAGAGTCAGAAAAACCCTTTTCAAACTTTTCTTCTCCACATGGCACTACCCCTCACTTACAATAACATTAGGGCTTGCATAAAAAAGGAGTTCAAACTCTCTGAAGAAGAACTTGAGGAAAACTTCATAAGCATCAGTGCCCTTTTTGCTAACCAAGAACTTGATTTCTACTATGAAATCCTAGGGGGACCTGTTTATCCCAACATGTTAGCAGACTTTTGGATGTTTGCGTCTCTACGCATAGATCTGGAAGGCAGAACCACTATAGTCTCTGAGGTTCAAAGTGCCCACATTAGAATCACTCCCTCCACCATCTCTAACCTGATGAGATGCAATAACTCTGGTGAGACTTTTGATGACAATAGCTTCAACATGACTACTCATCTTCTGTTGAGGACTCTTATGGATAACGATCCTTTCAGCGCCAAGGTCATTAGGGTTTGGCATCAACTCCTCGTGGGCAACTTTCATCCATGAAACCATGATCAAAACAGCATCATGGTGGAGGATTTGGAATTTATCCTCTGTGCCCTCCGTGGGAAGAAAATCAACTTCCCTTTAATGATTTTCAAAAGGGCTTGTTGAAGCAGTTTCTAAGGTTGTTGCTCGTCAAGGGGTCGTAACGTGTCTTCCATATGGAAGGCTCTTATCTTACATATTCCTCAAAAAGGGAATAGTAAGAAGGATGCGTAACTCTGGATCCATGGACATGTTCGAGGCGGAAAGCTTGCCCATGTTGCCCCTAGAGGGTTTAGATCAAAGGATCAACTAGGAGGTGGTTTGTTTTAGGTTTTTATAATTTGGATTTTGTGACCTTCAATGTTTTGGGAACCACCTTTTCTGTAATGAATGTACTCCTTTGATATTAATGGAAAATATTTTGAAGTTTCTTTGTCTTCTTACTGTACTTACCATGCATGTTTGTTTGAACATATAGCCATTTTGGTGTTAGTTCCACCATTTTGGCCTACGCCACGTACCTCGAATATCTACGTTTTTGCAAGAATCTTTACTTCATGCATGCTTGGTTTGTATCTTTTCAGATACTTTCCATTTACCCTTAAAATCCTACGATCTTCTGCCAATTCTTCTATTTCGTAAGCGTTATTTGAAAACACTTTCAAGATTCGAAAGGGTCCCTCCCAATGTGGGGACCATTTACCAAGTGCTTGATTCTTTCGATCTATAGGTAAAATAGCTTTCCAAACTAAGTCATTACTAATAAACGTTTTACCTTTCACCTTTTTATTGTATGCTCTGGACACTCTTTCTTTCTGTCTTTTTATCATCTCCAATGCTCGAAGTCTGTCTTCGTCCAAATCTACTAATTCATTCATCATCAATTCCCAGTAAGTGTTTGGAGGAATTTCTGCTTGCCTTTGGATTCTGACTGATTGCAAGTATATTTTGACTGGGAGTACTGCATCATGTCCAAACGTTAATTGGAAAGGCGTTGTGTTTGTAGCTTCTTTTGGGGATGTTCGACAAGCCCAAAGAGCTTGGTCCAGAGTCTTATGCCAATTCTTGGGTTTTTTCCCTACATGTTTCTTTATGAGACCAATTATTATTTTATTTGCTGCTTCGACTTATCCATTTGCCTGAGCATAGTAAGGCGTAGAGGTAAATAATTTGAACCCCATTTCTTTGGCGAAGTCTTGCATCTTTCGCCCAGTGAACACTGATCCTTGATCTGTGGTTATACTTTCTGGGATTCTGAATCTGTATATGATGTGTTTTTAAATAAACTCAATTACAGCCTCCTGATCCACATTCGCAAGTGGTATCGCTTCAACCCATTTTGTGAAGTAGTCTATTCCTACCAAAATGTACCTTTGACCTCTAGAAGACTTGGGGTGAATTTCTCCAATTAAGTCTAATGCCCAACCTCTGAAAGGCCATGGTTTTATTATTGAACTTAACTCATTTGCAGGGGCATGTTGAATACCTGCATGCTCTTGACATTCTTGACAACCTTTTGCAAACTCTATGCAATATTTCAACATAGAGGGCCAATACATTCCATAACGAAATAAAAGCCATTTCATTTTGTGTCCTGCTTGGTGTGCACCACATGCACCGCTATGCACATTTGAAAGAGCCAAATACGCTTCCGCTTCGCCCAGACATTTTAATAAAACTCCTTCGGGGGTTTTCTTAAACAATTCATTTCCCATTAAGAAGTATGATAAGGCTCGATATTTTACCTTTCTATCCGCGTCTGTCGAAGGATCTTTCAAATAATTCACAATTGGACTTCTCCAGTCTGTGTCTGCCAAAGAGTCTACATTCAAAACTTCAAACTCTTGCTTGTTGGCAAAACCTAATTGTGAGTTCTCCAAGTCACTTGGGGAAAGCTTGGTAGCCATTGCTTTTCCTCTTACTTCGATCAGTTCCTCTAATTTCTCTTTTGATACCCTGTATCTTAAGGCTAACTGTGCCAGATCGTTTGCTTCTTGATTCTTGGTCCTCGAGACGTGATTTAACTCCACATATTCAAATTTTTTAAGCAACCTATTTGCTATGACAAAGTACATGATCAAGTTTTCTTTGATGCATTTGTACTCCTTTGTTAGTTGCTTAATCACTAGTTCGGAGTCTCCTTTAATTTCGACTCTGGTTGCCCCCAATTCTAACAAAGCTTCAAGTCCAGCAATCAGTGCTTCATATTCAGCTTCGTTGTTGGAGCATAAGGGACCTTCAATCTTGTACTTGAGCTTTGTTGGAATTCCATCAGGAGAAATTATCAACATTCCAACACCAGTTCCCTCTCTATGAGTCAAACCATCGAAGTATAGCTTCCAAGGCTTCAAGTCTACATATTGTTGAGGGTTCTCAAACACTGCATGGTCAACAATGAAATCTGATACAATCTGACCTTTCATTGCCTTAAGAGGTTGAAATATCAGTGAGTATTCAGTAAGGGCTAAAGCCCATTTGCCAATTCGACTATGCAATATTGGCTTTGATAGCATATGTTTGATAACATCACAATGAGACGAAACATAAACATCAACTGGTTATATAATACTTAAGTTTGATACAAGAGAAATATAAACAAAGGCAGAGTTTTTCTATTGCGCTATACCTAGTCTCTGCATCATTGAGTACTCTACTTAAATAATAAATGGCTCTTTCGATGCCATTTTCATCTTCTTGCGCTAACATACTGCCTATTGTATTATCTGAAGCCGAAATATACAAGCGCATGTGCTTCTTCCCATTTGGGGGAGACAAAATTGGTGGATGGATCAAGTATTGCTTGATTTTATCAAAAGCTTCTTGATGTTCAGCACGTCATTCGAACTTTCCTTGCTTGAGTCGAAGTAGAGGGGAGAAAGCTTGCGTGCGTCCATTCAAATTAGAGATAAACCTTCTCAAGAAGTTTATCTTCCCCAGTAAGGACTGCAGTTCTTTCTTCGTGGATGGAGGCTAAGTTTCCATGATAGCCTTCGTTTTATTCTGGTTAATTTCTATTCCCTTCTTATGGACTACGAAGCCCAGGAAATCTCCAGTCTGCACAAAGAAAGCACATTTAAGGGGATTCATCTTTAAGCCATGTTTTCTCATTCTTTCGAATGATTGGCTTAGATGATCAAGATGATCGTAATCTGAAACAGATTTCACAACGATGTCATCTATGTATACTTGCATGGATGTTTCTATAAAATCATGGAATATAGAGTTCATTGCTCTTTGATAGGTTGCCCCAGCATTCTTTAAACCGAAAGGCATTACAACCCACTCATAGGTGCCTATTGCCCCTGGGCAGCGAAAAGCTGTTTTAGACACATCTTCTTCTGCAATGAAGATCTGATTATACCCAGAGTATCCATCCAACATACTTAGGTATTCGAAGCCTGCGGCTGAATCTACTAGCATTTCTGCCACAGGCATGGGATATTCATCCTTAGGAGTTGCTGCATTCAGATCACGAAAATCTATGCATACTCTTAATGAACCATTCTTTTTTATAACAGGTACAATTTTGGCAATCCATTCAACGTACCTTGTAGTTTGGATGAACTTGCAATGTAGAAGCCTTTCGACCTCTGCTTTAATCTTTGAATGGATCTCTGGCGCGAACCTTCTAGGAGTCTGCTTTATGGGCTTCTTCCCTTCCTTTATTGGCAACTTTAGTTCGACCAGGTCTCTTCCTAAACCAGGCATCTCGTCATAATCCCAAGCGAAACAGTCTTTGTTTTCTTTTAACAACTTGATAACTCTTGATTTCAACGCTGGGTCTAATTTCGCACTGACGTATGTTATCCTCTTTCGATCCTCGTCTCCAAGATTTACTTCTTCGAGTGGATCTTGGGCTAACATTTTTATGTTTGATGCCATTGGGTCCTTCTCGAATCCCAAGGGTTCTTCATCATAGATTGCGTCTAACCTTTGACTCGAATCTTCTCCTGAGATTTCTTCGACTCGAACTGGATCTTCAGGTGGTTGAGGGATCATATGTATCCCCGAATCTGTCGTTTCTTCCTTTCTTAGACCTGCATTAACCAACATGTTTGATAATTCGGCTTCGAGAGCCGTCTTTCTTTTATTCTCGGTGTAATACGGTGAATTGACTTTATCAAAATATGCGGATAGGAAGAGTCGCCACCGACTTTTATTTTATCCAATTGGAAAGGCAAAAAGAACAGGAAAGACCTTTGAAAGATTTTGAGTTCGGGGGGTAGGTTATACAAAGGGAAGGTGTGAGGCACCCTTTGCATCCATGGTTATCCATGGGCTCTTAATTGCTTAGCTCACTTGTTTGTTTGAATTGTTTGAAAGAGTGTCGTGTGTGAATAGTAAAAACTTCTTTTAAGGACTTTAGCTTGTAAATAAGCGTAGCCTTGTTAGAAAGTATTTGAAAAGGAGGTGTGAAAAGCATTTGAATTTGTTTGAATTAGCAAGCAATTAAGAACTACCTACCCTAAGTTTGTCTTTCTTGTTCTTTAAGTCTTTCGGGCGAAAGGGTCTATCCATACCATGAGAGGGCAGGAAGTCTTTCAATTGGATGTTCCGGTCATCGAAGGGTCATCGAGAATAATCGTTCACCACAAGACTGTCCCTACCATAAAGAGGACAGGTAGTCTCGGGGAAGGATATAATAGTCATTTAGGCAACAGTAAGGACACCTTAGCATTCGAAGGGACTATCATCATTTATCGAGGCAACATCGAGGGAGGAGATCATTTTATTCGTAGGCAACTTGAAGGGACTATGATCTTTTATTCCGAGGGACTATGATGATTTGAATTCGTAGGCAGCAAGCTAAGGTATTCCTATATCCGAGGGACTTGACTATTTTGGATTGAGAAGGCAACAGGCAACAAGAGTGGTACCCTAAAGGTGGGTGTGTGCGGCAATCACGTGGTTCAGTTCGAATATTTAATCTTGTATTGCTAGTGATCTAACGTTTGATTGATGATCTTGCACTCCCTAAATTACTAACCACGCAGTTTAAAATTGCAGAAAATTAAAGGCAAGAAAATAAAAATCCTATGCTATTACAATAAACACCTGCGGGGATGGGGGATTTAAAACAGAAAATAAGAAATATAAATAATTTAATTATCTTGATCTCCGCCCCGACCCTCCTCGAACCTTAATTGACTCTGATCATTTGAGAATTAAACAGAAAAGAAACAAGAGGGAGTGAGTGTATGAGGGATCTTTGATTATTCGAGGCAAATCCTATTTTAGGCAAGAGCAGAATAAAATTAAAATAATATTAAATAAAATAAGGGTCGGAAACTTAGCTTTTTGAGTTGATGGCGCGTGGCTGAAGAATACTGGGGTAACCCTGAAAAATGAAGAAGAGAAAAGGTAGTGCATTACAGATTGACAATAAGGGTTATCAAGATAATAAAGATTAGAGGTTTTTTATGGTGATAAACTTTAAATCTTAAGGGTCACTGAACAGACCTAAAAATATAATTAATGGTTAAAATTAACAAACCTAAAACTAAAATTGATTAACCTAATTAATTATTAACAAAAAGTTTATATTTAATTATTAACCCTATTTAATTTAATAATAAAAAATTAATTATAAATCTAGCACCAATTACTAACTTAATTAATTCAAAAATTATAGATTAAATTAAATTAGTTAGAATTACTTTCATATAAAAAAAAGAGGATGAACTTTAAAAGAATTAGTGGAAAGAATTTTAAAAAAAAACAAAAGTAGAAAACTAACAAAAGAAAACAAATAAAATAAAAAGTTGAAGTACTCAGCTCTGATTATGTGTGGTGAGAACTTGAGGGACCATGGTGGTCTTGCAGGTTGAGGATGTTTGGATATGCGCTTGTAAGAATCCAACGAATGAGATATGAGGGTTTACCATAGGCATTCGCTATCTGACTGCACTGGATTCACGTTCAAATGAGTTGAAAAATAAATTTGTATATCCTGGGGATCGAACCCAGGTTTGTTAAGTGAGGAGAATGCCTTCGCTACCAACTCATCCATGTTGTCAATCTGTAATTTAAATCATATGCCAGAATTAAATTCACAAAAAGGTATTAAATGGAAAGTTGAAACAATAAGTCAAAGGTGGGGTCCCTGATGGTTGTAAATGAACCAATCATGTTGGAGAGAGAAGATGAAGGTATTTGACCCTCCAATCAGAAAGAGACACGCGCGCACAGAGGGATTTGGAAAGCTGACCGGCCAATGAATGAAACACACGCGCCTTCCACCTTCAACTAAGACACTGTTCATCGTCTCCTTCACACTCACCTGCGAAAATCCATGCGAACTCTGCTGTGACTTTACCTGCGGAATTTTCCGCAGGTTTTTAACCAGTCCATGCACCGATTCGATTCCTGCAAAATAACGACCAAACAGAACAAAAAGTAACCCAAACCACATTAAAAACACATTACGAGTTCCATATAGGTACTTATTTGGACTGAAACCCGATGCTTCCATGAAAACGAGAGCTTTCATCTCTCATGCCCTAACCATGGTGGTTTCGGTTCTACGCGTCCAATCACTCGAATCAGTATCCAAACCTGTTCTAAATGATCTCATAAACACATCAAAATCATCAAATCATATGGAAGCACGTTAATATATAGAAAACGCAAATTGATAACATGAACAAAAAAAGATGACTATGATACACTGAATTTGGGATTGTCCACGCCTTGTAGATGGTTCTCACTTGCTGTTGATGTATCTGAAAGGGATTGGAACATTTAAGGGTGACTGAAACTCGTTGAGGAGGCCGTTCTCTTTTGCCCTAGTTTATGTGAATTTTTAGAAGCTTGAAACCCTATTCTTCTTGATCCAATCTTCGTCCTTGGGGTTAATGAGTGTTCTCCTTATATAGAGGAACTGAATTAGGTCAAAATACTTGGAGAGAATCTCATAAGATCATGGGTTTTAATGGTGACAAATTTGATTGAAATTAGATTGAAAATTTGCTATTTTTGTGTCAATCTCTTGCCAATCATGTCTCCACGAAATTTGTCTTGATTTGCAATGATTTGGAGCTTTAATATTTGATCAAGAAATAAGCCAATGCAATCTTTGTATTTTCCTTATTATTTAATTTATTAAATTTGACTTTTAATGAATAAAAATAAAAAATAAATAAAATAAACAAAAGAATAATGCATTAATGGGTTTGGGGGTCGTGGATCATGTTAGAAACAAGTTTCAAACATAAAAAGACAGACCCATTTGGAAGGAATTCAATTTTGCTCAATATTCACTTTTTGCACTTTCTCAAAATTGGTCAACTTCAATAAGTCATAACTCTCTCAATTTTTTAGGTATGGAAGTGTTCTAGGACTTTTTAGAAACCTTAGAGAGTCCTTTAACCAGTGTCTTTAGTCTCATATCAAAATAATTTTTCATGCTCCTTATATGTCCTTTTGAAAAAAGTGACTTTTTGTTGATCTTTGAGAAGGACCTATAATGTTTTGGTCCATATCTCTCAAATGAAGCCTTTTCAGACTTGGTATGTGAGAGACAAAATTGTAGAGAATCAAATTTCCTTTGAGATGAGCTTTGGATGGAAAATTTTTGATTTTCCATGTGAGAGTTATGGCTGGTCAAAGTTCAGTTGTCTTTCTCCTATGAAAACCCTAATTTAGAAACTTTGGGTTTTGCTGATTTCAGATCTTTCCTTGATGAACCATGATTAATTCTTGATCAAATGGTGAATGATACTTCAAAATAAGGATGTTGACAAAAAATCGGGAGTTTTGACTGTACTTTGACCACAATTTGACTTTTAGGTCATCCAGTCGATTATTGATCGTTTGAGCAATTGAGTGATCAATCTTTTGAATCGAGACCTGAAATTTGTCATGGAGGTAGTTTGAAACATCATAAGCCATGTGAGGTGCCTTAGAGTCTTTTGATCCATTGATTTTTTTCATAACAACAAAACCCTACTTCTTTGAACTTTGTTTAGGAGGGATGTCTTTGAGCTTTGTGCCTTGACTTGAGTTTGAACAAGAGAAATAGTATGGGAAAATTTTGGGGTATGACACTCGGCTATATAAGCCGAAATCTTTTCGAAGAATGATGACTCAGACATCATCAACGTCGTCATCCCAGCCTGTTGGCCGTATTGTTGGATAATGCTCTATTGGTGCGGTATCTTTTGGGCCGTCCATTATTTCCTTATTCCATTGGAACCCATTTGGGTGCAAAGACAAGTAATACAATGCATTCTTGTTTGGGGTGTATATATCTTCCGCAGCATGGCAAGGTCCTATGTTTGCCAAGTTCCTATCGAAGTTAGTCTTATTAACTTGATTAACTTCAGCCATGTAATAACTCTGATCCCCCTCAATATTCTCTACTATGCCATCTTCTCTCCAAATGGTTAACCTTTGATGCATTGTCGAAGGCACAGCAGCAACTCCATGGATCCATTCCCTTCCAAGCAAGAGGTTATAATTTGCTTTTGCTGGTATGACCATAAACATAGTTGGCCTCGTGACTGAACCCACCGTTAGATTTACTTGGACAACTCCCAAGGTTTGCCCTATTTTGCCTTCGTAGTTAGACAAAACCATGTTATGTGGCCTTATATCAGTATCAAACATACCAATTCTTTTCAGCATGTATTGGGGCATTAGGTTCACCGCTGCCCTCCATCTACCAGGACTTTATTAATGCCAACATTTTCAATCTTAGCCCTTATGTAGAGTGGTTTCAAATGGTTTCGCATACCTTCATCAGGCCTCTCGAAGAAAGAATTCTACTCTTCAACTGCACCATTGTTCAGCACATAGTAACACACAGGTCTGTGTTTCACCATCTCTTTGACGTCAGGCTCTTCACAGTCTTCAACTTCAGTTTCTTGATTAAACTCATGAGGGAGTACAGATACAACATTGCAGTTGAGGTTTATAGATGATACCCCATCAGAGTCAAAATCATTTGTCATTCTATCATCTTCTTCCCAAGGGCTGGAATGCATCTTTTCCTCTTCTTTCTCATTTTCAGAATAGAACAATTTGCGTTTCACTAGAGGTTTGCTTGACCTTGCCCCCTGGGCTGGGACTTGGTTACTACTAGATTCTCCGATTTCCCTCGGTTTGTATTCTCTTTGAGCCTTCTTCATCCTCTGGTGTCTTCTCCATTGGGATCTGGACATAGGATTTTTGCCTTTGTAGTTCTCCAACCTATACATCTCTCGATTTGAGGTTTGGAATTGTTTCCTATACGCCGTTGCAGTCCTTCCCCCTTGGTCCCAACTTCACCATTTGTTGGTCCTTGCACCAGCTTGCATCCATCTGTCCCTAGGTACGTCCGCAGGGACCTTGAATGTGACTCTTCGCGCTCTAGGATGTGGGCTGTCAGGTCTCTTCGATGGAGTCCATATATCGAAACCATACAGGTTAGGACAAAGTCCCTGAGTTTCTCTACCCATATAGCAATACACCCTTTCGAATGACCGTGCCTGTATTTCGTCATAGACTGCTCCACATCTGGGACATAGTGCAATTTCATTGTTTTCCCTGTGGCATTTGACCAGGAAGCCCACCAAGCTTTCTTCCATCTTTGGGTATACCTTTAGCAAAGGATTTCCTCCTCTCCATGGTCGTTCCAATCTTTCTCGCAGGGCCCTTTCGAAGTTAGCCTGGACCCTTCGATTCAACATGATCGAACACCTTGGACACATCCATTGTTTTCCGCCAGTCTTTTCATGGCAATTCCAGAGATAATCTTTCACGGTTTCTCCTCTTGGCGGAATTTCAATATTTCCCTTTTGCCTTGTCAACCATTTTTCCAGTTCGTCAATTTCAGACAAAGGCCGTCTAACATTGACCATGTTAACAACTGCTGGAGGGGCTTCAGAAATCTGAATTTGTTGAAGTTTCACCCTGAGGTCTTCAGTGGCCTCATGGGTTTCTTCTTTCAAAACTTCAGTCGTCTCTGCATTGGAGGATTCTTCAACATCAGTATTGAAGACTGTATTGTTATTTAGGCCTTCAGTAGCCTGCTTTCCAGTTGACATCATTTCTGGTTCAGCAACTTCGACTTCAGACACCTCTACCATGTTGACATCAAGTGGTTCACACAGGTTAGTGTCAGCAATGTTCAAGGGGTTTGTGTCGACCTTCATGTGGCTCTTGGCCTTATCAGCAAATTTCAAACGTCCATCTCTAATAGCATTCTGAATTAGATCCCTGAAAAGAAAACATTGTGAGGTTTTATGGCCTAAAAAACCATGATATTTACAAAAACCTCTCTTCTTCCGTTGTTCCAACGGAGGAATTTTAGAATTAGGAGGCACTATCATTTGGCCATCTTTCACTAGTAAATCAAATATTTCGTCACACTTAGTGACATCAAATGTATAAGTTTTCTTAGGAAATCTATCGCTCTTATCATTCTCTACTTGATTTTTTCCATTGGCAGGGGTAAGTAATTTGCAAGCATAAGGTGGTGCTTCTTTTAGTTCGGCTAGATCTACTTCGACCTCTTCTACACTGTATGAGTCTTCGAAAGATTCGCTGTCAACGCCTTCTACTTCGACGTACGTTACCCTTTCTTTCTTGTAGCCCTTGTTTGCCCTAGCCTTTTCTGCTTTTAAGCGTTCGACCTGTCGAACCCTATCTGCCAACTGGGCCATATCCCTTAGATATTTAGTATCCAGTTTCTTTCTAATTGAATAATCTAAACCACCAGCAGCCATTTCGACTAGTTCATGCTCTGGGACAGTCGTGAAACATCTTGACTTTAACAAACGGAACCTGTTTAGATACTCATCTATAGGTTCTGTGAACTTCCTCTTGATGCTAGCCAATTCTTTCAGACTTATCTTGGTTTGACCCATGTAGAATTGTTCATGGAATAATCTTTCCAAGTTTGCCCAAGCATCTATTGAATTTGGGGGTAAGGTAGTGAACCAAACAAAAGCATTTTTTGTCAGCGAACTAGGGAAGTATTTAATCCTTAAATCCTCATTCCCTGCTAAATCTCCTGCTTCTGTCAGATACCTGGCAATATGTTCCACCGTTGATTCACTAGTGTCCCCTGAAAACTTTGTGAATTTGGGTACTTTGGTCCCTCTTGGTAATTCTGTTTGCATAATATAATCCGCTATGGGGGATGTATAATTTGGACGTCGAAGTCCAGTGCTGAGGCCATTATTGGCCATAACTCTCTCTATCATGGCAGTTAGGTTATTCTCTGTAGCCAGGTTTTCTCTCCTGACTCTCTGAACTACTTTGTCTGGGTGTTCGTTCCTACCTATTACCCTTAATCTGGGTCTTTCTTCCTCAAACTCTTGCTGGACGGGAACAGTTCTTTGATTCGAAGCCTCTAAATCTATTACCCGATTCCTTTTGACCATTGTTGTTCTTTATGGAGGAATCACGCCAGCAGTGGTTGCACCAGGCGGAGGAACCGCATTTTGGATACGTTCTAGAATGGGATTGCCTTCTCGATAAGAGGATTGGTTATTTCTCCGCTTGGGTTGTTGAACTCCCATGAATTCTACCATTTGATTCATTTGGGAAGATATTTTCTGAAAAGTTTCCACATTCTCCCGATTAGTGTTAGTAATATTGGTTGCTAATGGATTTAAGATTGACGCTAATTCTTTGGCCAGGATTCCTAACATATCGTGGTTACTTGCGTCCATCTCTTGTCGGAATGCTGCTTGATTGCTTGTGGTAAAATTGGGTATTTGGGCAGAGAAGCCAGTGTTTTGTGCGCTTCGACCCACTGAACCAGCATTTGGCGAAAACGTTATTGGGTTAGTTGTAGTGTATGTAGCTCCTGCTCCTCGTGTACCTGTCATGTATGGATATGGCATTCCATATTGATTGTTTGTTCTCCATTCGAACGCGGATGATCCTGGGGTAAATAACTGATTTGCAGCATTTGTCGAGGCAAGTTGCATTTCGCTCGCACTTGAGGATGGAGGCGCGGTAGTCGACACTGAAACTGGAATAGTCCCTGTCGTTGCTGCATTATTTTCAGGTATAGCCTGGGAACTATCCATAGGTCTCGATCCAGTCGGACCCGGTATATCCTGCGCTCCTTGAGTAGAAGTCGAAACATGCGTAGAATTTGCCGCTCCTGTTCCTGACCCTTGTGAGGGATCTTGATCTCCCCCTGCACTGGTCGTAACGACCATTTTCTTGTTGTACCTTCGTTTGGGAATCGGTTGTGCACTGTTTATTAATTTACCGTTCCTAAGGTTCATACAAGTTCTTGATATTTTCTAGACAAAACAAAACAATCGATTAATAACAATCTGCTTGACACTGTCCCACCGGGCGTGCCAATTTGTTTACGGTGATTTCCGGTAAACAACCGCTAGTCTTCCAAACTATAATAAATATGATTTGGTTACTCGCAGGATCGACTAGATTGATCCTAGGACATAGTCAAAAAGGTTGTTATTCATGATAGTTCGAATTATGTCTATGGTTGGTGTGTCTCGAAATAAGAAATACTTAATCAAGGAAATAAAGATTAGCAATCACCTTGTTATACACGTAAATATAACATCAGCGAAAGGTAAGTTAAAGATAAAACATAAGACAAAACTGTAAAAGTGCAAGAATCTTAAAGTGCAGAAAAGTTAAATGCTTCGAAAATTAGATAACATGAAAGTAAAGAGTGCAGGAATATAAATGACATAAAGTAAATGGAATGCAGTAATATCGAAAGATACTTGAATAAAGAAAAATACACATGTATTTAAAATGGTGTTGGTGCCATACGTACATTTCTCAGCGAACTCTTTCTCTTAACACTTGATACTTGAGTAATATGTGAGTGATTTGTACAAAATGAACACACGGAATCCTAATACTAAGACCCTTATTTATACTAAATTTGACCCTAACGGTCCTACACTAATCTGATGCCACGTTATTCTTCGAGAATCCCTGGGATGCCATCTGTCTTTGTGCAGTTATATAAACTACTTCGAAATTCAAATCCTCCCGCCTGAATCCTCTTTCGACGCGTGGCAACGTAATCAGAATCGAGAATTCCATGAAAACACACTAAGCTTCAGTACTTCGCATATTTCGCAAAAACGTCTAAGTCCCAAAGACCATTCTTTTCGAATTTAGCTTCGGCGCTCACTATCTTTGTTCCAACTTAAACATCATTCTCGAAGCATGGCCATCAGTAGCCATTTTTATCTTCAAAGATGATCATCGATAACCATCTCCCTTTGAATTCCAAATCTTCGAAGGACATTCTTCTCAAACGAAATCTTCAGCTAACACGGCGTTAGCAAAAAATGGACGGAAAGGACTAACGCGGACCTTTTTGAACAATTAAAGGACCACTTTGACACTTTTTAAAGATAAGGGACTAGAATGGACATTGGGGTATACTTAAGGGACCAAAAAAGGTATTTTGCCTAAAAAATTCTCTTCAGTTCCAGAGTAATTCAGCATACCATTTCACATAGATTAAAAAATATATAAAAGTAAGAGAAAAAATATTATTTTTACCGTAATACCTTTATTATATATTAAAAATAGTGAAATTTTTATTAATTTTAGGATAGAATTAAAAAAAATTGGAAATTAAAATGAATAATTTATTTTGAAACACTATTTTATTTTAAAGTAATTGATTGATTGAGTAATTGACCGATTGAGTAATACTAATGATCATGAGAACATCATTATGATTGCGTCACTATACTTTAATGTTTTTGTTTATTTCTTCTACAAAATATTAAGTCGCCCGCCACTATAATTTACTTTGATTGCGTCAACACTGTTAAAAACTTAAAATACTTGATAACATGTGGGAGTGACATATCGAATAGCCTACCTTAATTATAATATTAATATGGGTTTTTCTAACCTATGCAACCTTGCATAGGATAAGAGACAATTAATACACCTTTTTTATATATAAATTATATTAATACGTTTTCTTCTATTATTAATTAATTAGTGATGAAAAATGTATTTGTGTCAAAGGACGTAGACGGTGGTGGTGTTTACTTGAGTTGATTAAACTTCTTATCAAATCCAAAGAAGATTCATGGCAATTTAGTACTTATTAAACTAGAAACAAAACAAAATGTATGTGTGTTAATCTTCACCATTAACTTGTATATATTTTATCCTTTATTCTTTATCCATCTCGATTTAATGGAGGGTTATGTCACTCGAGACAATCCCTTCCCATGTGTGAACGACTACCTAAAAGCAATGTCTTTAAGACTATATATATATATATTCCCTTGTGGGAGAGTTTCCATTACCATATTTGAAAAATATCTACTAGTACAAGTACAAATTTGCTTCATGGAAGATTTGGTAAGACCAAGATCCAATTTTACTAGAATTCATGAAGTGACAATTAATGAGGTCAGTGTTGTTCATGTTTATAACAACAGAGTAAAACTAGAAACATCAATCAACCATATTTATTTGATTAAGGGCAACAAAAGTCAACACCAAACATCCATTAAAATAAAGAAAAGATAATTAAAATGATTTTTAAAAAGGATAAGAATGGAAAATAGTTGGAAATTCAAAATATGTATCAAATGATAAAATAAATGACAAAAAAAATATGGAAAATCAGAAAAATAAATTAAAAATATGGAAAAATAAATTGTTTAAAAGAAATTAAAAAGAAGATAAGAGGAAAATATTAAAATTCATTTTAAAATTCTGAAGAAAAAAACATATGTAGTAGAAAAATATTTAGAAAATTATGAAAAAAAATTGGAGTGAAAAAGATTTTAGGAGCTATCTTTAATGATTTTTGAAAGAAAATAGAAATTAAATGACTTAGAATAGAAAAAAGAAAATTAAAATCCAACGACTAGTTAGGTGTCAGTGCACTGTTGGATGGAATTCAAACTTTGATACCAAAGCGCGCGAAGAACAACTTCGTCTTCAACCTTTTGCCAAAATTACAGATCCTAAAACTCTGAGTTTCAAGCTCAAACACCTCATGCTTAAGATTCTACTCATGTCACTGTTTTTATCTCTCTACATCAGAGCCATTGATTCACTCTAAGCTGAGAGAATTTGGCAAAATACGCAGAAAACCTAGAAGCTTCAATGTAAAATTAAATGGCAAACAAGATGAATAAATGAAAAGTAATAGAGGGCTTTCACTTAGGAGATCAAGACGAAGATAGTGGTAACTCGTTTATTATGAAATGTAACTCGTATCTACCTTTCCCAAGTGTGCTTTAGAGGTCTGAAAATGGTGAAATGGTGATGATACTTGCAAGGTGTTTCTAACTTATGTAATGCTTCAAGTGACTTCAGATGATGCCGATGAAGGTTTCTGGGTGCTGATTTGAAGTTAAAATAAGCTTGAAATGAAGAATCATTTTTTGGTTTTTGAGAGTGTTGGGTTGAGATTTTTACAGAGTTTCAGGGGCTATTCAAGTTTGAAAATGAAGGGAAAATGATGTTTTATTTATAGGAAAGTGAACGAGCTCATGGTGCGTGTGAAATTAGATTCCAAACGTGTGAATCCATCTAGAATTTTCTAATACTTAAGCGTGTGAAAATGAGCATGAAATGTGTGATTTTGGATCAATTTCAAGTCGTTTTATGTAGTGGTGAACGCGTATTATGGTAAGGATTGAAATGCACATGGTTTAGGTGGTCCCAAGTTAATTTTTCTCATGATTCCAAGTTACAGGTCACAACCTAAAACAAAGTTCAGGTCACCATGTTCAAGCTGAGGCCAAATGAAATTCCCTCGTGCATTTCTTGATTTTTCTTGAGCCAAATGATCCTTTCATGGAGGAGAATACAATGCAAAAAGAACCAAGTCAAAAGAGGTCTTGAGCTGAAAATGGCAAACTTGAGAAGTTGGGGTCATGACATTAAAAATCATGTCTGGCATTAGGTCGACCAGGTCATGGACCTAGTTTTATGCACATGTGGCCTAAAATCCCATTCAAAATTTAATATGCTTAGAGGTTAAATTGATGTTTGACCTTTAAAGCAAAGTTGTAGAGGACATCAAGAGGGACATTTGGCTCAAAGAAGCACCCATAAAAGTTGAAAATTAAGAGAGTTGTGATTATTAGACCAAAGGGTGTGCCATCCTTGATTTTAGGTCAAACCACCATGCACCAACTTGTAATTTTTGATGTTTTATTGCATTCCAAGACTCCATGATGAAAATTTGAGTACCAAATGAATGAAACTTAAATGGCCCTTGATTAATCTTGATGATTTCCTGATAAATGAGTGAAGATGGCATGGAAATAAACCATGAACCAAACTTGAATCATTTGTGAAAATATGCACCAAACTTGACACCCTCTTGATCAAATGAGGTTGAATGAAGCTTGACATGCATATGGCATAAGATTATAGGTCATGCCTTAAAGAAAAATTCATGTAACCAAGAGTTTACCACTACTTTGACTTTGGTGAACCAAAACCCTAATTTGGAAACAATGGTCCTTGGGAAAACTTCCACCACAAACTAAGTTACTTTAAGATTTTGAACGTCTTTGATTATGAAATAAGATTCTCTTAAGTGTTGGTCATTATCTTGCTTCTTTGATTGTCAACCCTACCTTGCTCAATAAGAAAAGAAGAAAGAAACCAACATATTTTTATATTTTGAATAAAGGTTAGCAAAGATTAGATGATAAACATAAGCAAATAAAGATACGAAAAAGGAAGCACAAGGGTGGATGGTGATCTCCCACAAAAGTTAAACCCAATGGTCAAGGGGAAAGGAGAGTGTCATGCTTGTGATCATCGTTGAATGAAAATAAATGATAGGTGGGGTCTTAGGGGTAAAAGTTTGGGTATGACACGTGGAACTTGCCATTTTTTCATACTATAAAAGATGCTATTCTCAGGGATTCGACAAGGGTGATGGTCGACATTGGAAGTTGGGGCGAAACGAAGAGATTAGATTAAATAATTGTTCTTTGGCCTTATCCATGCATTGAAGATGCGTGGAATCAAGTTAGAGGGTTGGAAAACATGCAGTAAGATATGTGTCGATCGCTAGAAATAGAGTCGTTGCAGGAAGTTATTTATGTATTAGTATGTATATAGGGATTTTAGTGTAAGGATTCAAGGTGGCAATATCATTACAAAAACTCAAAAACTCAATGTACCCAAACAAGAGTGAGACATGAGTCAGTGAGCAAAGTCTTTCCCTTTACTTTTTATTAATCGTTTCAACAATTTACTTTCCCATTTACATTGCTCTTTTGTGAGGATTTCGACACAGTCGAAACTCCTTGCCCCTTTTCTTTGCAACTTATATTTTTGTTCCTTATAAAGTTATAGTATACTTTTATAGCAATAATCAAACATTTTCTAAGAGTTTACGCACAATATGTCCTAGGATATACTAATCGATCCTGCAAGTAATATTTCTAAAGACTAGCGATTGTTTGCCAAAAATTCAGGTAAACAGATGCACAAAGATTATGAGAGAAGATAATTGAGAGAGAAAAGAGAAAGAGATGATATTAGGGTTTTGGCAGAAAGGGGAAGAAGATGGAATAGAATCTGCAGAGCTTCTCTCTCTTTTTTACTAGAAATTTTATTCAGTCTTTTTCTCTCCTCTTATATATACTACAATAGAGTACCTCCCTATTTACAACTGAGTTTGTTTGTTCACCAAATAAACTCTAACTAACTATCTTAGCTAATACACAAAATAAATGATAAGTTCAACTATGTTAAAGTACACTCCTTCGATAACTACTTGTTGTATTCGACTCTAGATCTGTCGAATATCGTTAATACAGACTTTGATGGATGTTGCTTCGACACAAAGAATTAGATATTCAATTGTTTGTATCAAAGTTATAAGCATTCATAAATTTGTCCACTAAAGAGGCATACAAGGGCTCGGCTCTATGAGGCGTCATTGCCACATGAAAATTACCCTTCAAGAATCCATACAACGTAAACTGACTCACTGTTAAACCCATATTCAAGCAATTAAAACAACTTAATTCAGCATAATCAAACATTATTGCATAATTACTTATAGCATAATGTCTTGTTTGGTTAGTAAAAAAGAAGATGAATAGTAATCCTAACAAACTCAAAAAAATGCGTAAGTATGAAAATGAAGCTTATAATGATGATATAAGTCTTTGTTGATCCACTTATTTCAGTATTACCTTGTTGTCGTGCCACATTAACATACGTTAACGTTTTTTCACAATTTAACAGAAAGGATTAAGTTAACTAACAGAACCGTTTTTAAGGAACTAATACGTATAGTTTAATAGATAAAGACTAAAGTGAAATGTGTAATTAAGTTAAAATCTATTAGTTCATACATATTAATCACAAGTATACATATTAGTTGTGCAGAGACATTGAGACGCGAGTTCAAATCTGCGATATTCCGCTTATTTACCTTTAAATAGTAAAATTTTAATTACTATACTATTTAACCCAAAAAAATAATATCAATATCAAAATCTCCACACACTATTTTTTTTAATTTTATTTTTCTTATTTTTTTTTAATTGAGATGCATCATCATCATCTTTTTATAAAGGTGCAATATAAATTATTTGTTTGTCTCTTCCTCTTGCTATTACATTTCAACAATATTTAAAGTTTAACTTTTTTTTTAATTTCAAGATTAGTATCAACTAATTTTTGTCCACTAGTATGATTATTTTCAAATAATATTTTAAAATATAATTTTTATTATAATATTCTAGTTTTCTACAATAATTAAAAATTGTAAGAAATAAATTTTCTTTAATTAAATATTTTATATCAAAAAAGTATTATAAATATTTAATTAGTCTTAATAGCAAAATAACATTTTTCTCAATTGTGAATTTTGTGAAAAAAGAAATGTGCAACTATGTGAAAAATGAGTGTTTGAATAATTGTTTAATTACATATGTAGAGAGAAGTGTTCACAATGAAAAACTCCAATAAATATATTTAGAATATGATAACTTGTAAGACCAATGTATTTACACATGTCTTTTACTTAGCTTGAGTTTATTTGTTCTTATAATTATGTATTTTTTGGTAAAATTTATAATATATTTCTTAAGTCAAAATATAATTTTTATTATAATATTCTAGTTTTCTTTAATAATTATAAAGAGTAAGAATAAATTTTCTTTAATTAAATATTTAATACCAAAAAAGTATTATAAATATTTAATTAGTCTTAATAGCAAAATAACATTTTTCTCAGCTGCGAATTTTGTAAAAAAAAGGAATCAACTACCTAACTAAGAATGAGACATACCACCAAACACCCTATATTACCCTTTAACTCACTTTTCATTTATACTAATTGATGCCCTTTTAAGTAATTGACTAAATAAACATTTGTTGTCCAATGAAAATCAAGGATTATGCCAAGTGGCAACTACATCCCATTTTCAATGTTCCCCTCACTTTTCTTTTTCAAAATTTTTCAAAATTCCTTCATTCTTTCACTTTTCCCTTTCTTCCTCCCACTCTCCCCCAAAACCCTAGAAGGTCAGAAAATCATCTTCTCCCTTCAACGTCCTTCTTTCTCTCACATCAGCTCCGTTCCTCTTCAACATCCTTCAACATCTTGCGACGTCGGTCCTATTGTTATGAGCCGGCAGTCGTCTTGATGTGTGACGCCGTCGGAAGGGTTGTTGTGTGTCGCATCTCAACTGATTCATCTTCAAAGTCTAAGGTAATGTCTTTGTTACTCTGATTCTCAATTTCTACTTCATTTTTCTGTTAAAGAGATCTTCTTCATTCATCTTTTGCAGCTGATTTTGTTCATGTGGAAATGGATAATGAAGAAGTTGGAAAGCCTGTTGCAGATTATTTTGGTTAGTTGGTTAATTGATTAATTGGAGAGTATGGTGTATAAATTGGAGAGTTGGTTAATTTGATTTTGATTTTGATTTGGTTTTGATTTACTATTTCAGGTTGGTGATGTGTATGTTCTATTCAGGTTATAGCTTAAGCACTTAGTATTTAAGCGCTTAAGCACTCTGAAAACATCACAACCATTCAAGACGTAGCTGATTTGATAGAGAAGTTGATTTGATGTAGAGGTTAAACCCACTTGTGTTAGTAACTCGGTTCTGGTTTAATGTTTTGGTTCAGCTTAAGTTTGCATTTGATTTCGAATCAGGTGTTGTTTTGTTTCGATAATCGATAGTTCATTGCAACGTTTGAATTGGTTCATAATTAAGTTACAACATTAGTTTTTGTGATGTTAATTTAGATTGAACTGGTATGAACGGTGTTGCAGCAGATATGCATTGCTTTGCTGCAGATTTTTGTGATGTGGCCTTAGCAGGTCCGGTGCCGGTTTACACAATTAGGTGCAGGATTGATGAAAATGATGTTTGGAGATTGTGAGGCATGAAGATTAGCATGATGATGATGATGTTGCAAGGCTGATTCGCGAGTATGTTCATGAAGGTATGGAATGGTCAATTGGACCGTTGCAAGTTAAATCTCGAACTGTTTCGATATTTTCAGACTCGATTTCATGTTGCAGGGCCTTTTCAATTCTGAATTTTGTTGCAGTTTTTGTGTTAGTAGAGTTGTGAAATGGTTTGGTTTTTTAGTCGTTTTTCATTGTAGGTCTTTTTATTATTTTTATTGAATGATGAAGGATAAGTCCTAATGCCATTTTTGTGTTTGATTGGATCTGTACTGGTCTTGAAGTGAATAAGTCTTAACGTAGCCCTTTTATAATTGTTTAGCTTCTATATTGTAGTCGTTTTATTGTTATAGTTCTTTCTGTGTACAGTTATAAAATAACATGCTTTTGTTTGACCTCAACTTCTAACATATCAAAGAAAAATTTACCCATCAAACAATCATGAATATCCTTATTGCTCATGCTAACTTGCATAAGAGATATTCTTCCTTGATTGCTGATGGGAATCATGCTGCTGCTTTTAAGGTATGTATGCATATTTTATGCTATGCTTCAATGGAGGAAATTGGAAGCAAATTCTAACTTTGCTTTTACAAGACATCAAGGAAGGGAAGCTATATGGGCTCTCTTGATAGAAAGAATGATTATTTCGATAATAACTACGGCGATGAAGAAAAAGCTGGAGGAGGAGATGATACTGGTGAAAAGAATAAGCCTTCTACTCGATGTTTCAGCCATGGATATCATTTAATGGAAGGAGAAATGAGTCATGGAATGGAAGACTATGTTTTCGCTCAATGCAGGAAACTAAAAGGTTATGATTTAGGATTGTACACAATATTCGATGGACACGCAGGTTGTCATGTTGCAAAATATTTGCAAAAACATCTATTTAAAAATATACTCAATGAGGTACATATTTCATTCTACATATTATTATTATTATTATTATTATTATTATTATTATTATTCATACACAATGCGATTTGATTTCTTAATCCTGCAGGGATAGCCTGATTTCTGGGAGAATCCAATGCATGCTGTTAAGAAAGCATGTAAAGCTACCAACAAGGAGATATTAGAAAACATAGCTGATCGGCGCGGAGGTTCAATCGATGTAGCAGCAATATTAATTAATGGAGTGAAGCTAATTGTAATCAATGTTCCTGAATTATATCATTTATAGCAAGAAAAAAAGAAAAAGAAGTATTATTGCCATTCTTCAAGAAAATAGGGTGTTACAACAAAATAGGAATATACAAAAACAGAACAATGCACCAGGTGACTTCCCAAATTTTCTTAGAAAAGGTAATCGTCATTGTTTTTCCCATGATTATGTCACAGTTGTGTTTTTCTATTGAAATTTAGCATGGAAAAATTAGGAGCTTAATGCGGATATGGTGTTCTGGTTTATTAATTCAATTTTGTTAGGTTTTGGGTGCTTGGAAGTATATCATAATTTACTACACATTCCGGTTACGAATTTACAATCACAATGATGTGGTGCAGGTTGGAGCAGACATTGTTAAAAGAGCTCTTATCTACCGTCTGAAATTAAATGCTAAGAATGTCGGTGTAAATGGTAGTGTTTGATTGAGAAGGAAATTAGCTTAATTTGGATACCTTACCATGTAAATCGTTTTGCTTGTGCTGATGTAATTTGTGTATTGTATAGGTTATGTCCATCGACAATCCCAAATATGGTTATAATGCTACCACAGGAAAATATGAAGATTTAATGGCTGCAGGGATCATTACGATAATTTTCATGGATTCACCTTACATTTGGTTCACCTAGGTAGTTTGTGGCTGTTTCCCAAGTTGGGCTTCCCTTACCTGACAGCGTGGGATTATCTCGGTAAGATTAATTGCATCATCTCAATATTATGCAAAAACACAAGACAATATTTTTTGAATCAGAGTTGTTGTTCTAACAATAATGACCATAATCTATATATACATATTTGGATAACAATTTGCTTATCGTCATTTGATTCAGCTTTAGGAGTTATTTTCCCGTCAACCGACACAGTATGTACGCTACAGGTTGGTTAGATTTGTGAATAGCTTTATTAATTTAGTTATATATCGACATAATCTTAGTTTCAGTACTGCATTTGGAGGCTCTTGTAGGTTCTTAATCAAGAAGCTACTCCTTTACTATACAGCTGAGTCCTTGGGGAAGGTAAGGAAATCGGCTTAATTTGGATACCTTGCAATGTAAACCGTTTTGTTTGTGCTGATGTAATTTGTGTGTTGTATAGGTTCTGTCCAGCGATAATCCCAAATATGATTATAATGCTACCACCGGCAAATATGAAGATTTAATGGCTGCAGGGATCATTCATCCAACAAACGTGATTTATAGTTGGAGTGCTTTTAATTTATATGCAAGGAGTATTAAAAATAGATTAATAGTCAGGTAGTATTAAAGATATATATTCTAATTTATATTCAATTTAAAAGATATTCATAAGATACTCAATTTATGTGCAGGGAATATTTTAAAAATATATTCAATTTAAAAGGTAGTTTTAATAAAGAATAATTTCAATTGTGCATATTTTTTTCTGTAAATAACTATTTACACGGTTTATTTTTTGGTTTTGCTGAACCGATTTTGTATTATGCAGGTTATTGGTGTAGTTAATAGGATGTAAAAAATTGTTAGTCTATCTTATGCAGAATTTTGAATGTTGTTGGATGAGTTTCTCTTTTATTTTCTGCTGCAGGGTCTTTGTGTATATATATTTATTAAAAAAAAGAACTATTCAAATATGATATTTATTGCAAAAGTTGCACAGGTTTTAGAGCTGTGCAGAGCTATACATATTTTAGGCAAAAAGGTTGTGGCGTGGAAAAATCAACTAACACAGTTACACATTGTTTTTAAACCCATGATTAAACACATATACTTAGGCATACAATAGGTACTATATTTTAAGTAAAAAATTGCTATACATTTGTGTTGTCAATACAACTACATGAGTATATAATGGTATGCTATGTTGTAGACTTAGTTACACAAATTAAATAAATTTATACAATAATTAGTTAACTAGCAAAGTATGGCTTATTTTAGTCACTAAATATTTGTAAAAGAAATATTAAGTCAAAGTTATTTTTATGAACGATCTTTGCAAATCATTGGTCTTTTTAGAAGAACCATTTCAATAATAGTGATATTATATTTGGCTGTCAGCAATTATTATATTTTAACTTTGTATTCATGATAAATAAATAAGAATCAAGTAATAATTAATGAAATTAATTTTATTAAATACAAAAACAATAATCGTATTAACTACAAAAACTGTCATTATTGAAACTATTTGTCATAAACCACCATTATTATTTACATTAAAAATTAAAATACTGTCTTATCAAAAAAAATTAAAAGAGTGTAACTCTTAATTCAATATCTCATAATCAAATATTTTAGTATACAATAAAATTCAATATATATCTTAGTAAGTTCAAAGATTAACTATTTTTTAGTTAATTGAGTATATAATAATAAAATATATCTTACGTATTTAATTTTAATCATACAGTTTATTAACTAAACCCAGCACTAAATTAGAATGCATGATTTTGCATTTTATTTATTTTAATTTTAGTCTATATATATAATTTCATTTTTATCAAACCATATTACATACAATCATGCAATTCATGAAGTAATATATCATTCACTCAACTGCATTCTACTTTGATTGAACTACGAGATTTTGTCACTGAAACTCATTATTTTTACGGGTCACTATCACCACACAATACTTTTTTTAATCTTTAACTTAATAAAAAGATGCTAGAGTTTTAAATTTGTATCATTTATTTATTTGAAAATTTATAAATTTTGTAGCAAATCCTTAGCTACTAGAATTTGATGTAACTTTTACTAATTCCTATGAATTTTATTATTGAAATTCACTATTTTTAGAGGTCATACTTTCGCTTATTTCATTTGTATTATATTATTCAAATTAAGATATGAATTACCCGTGCGGACGCACGGGTCTTCTACTAGTGTGCAACTATGTGAAAAAGGAACTGATGTCATTATTTTCAACTATCAAAACATAAGTTAATATTTTCGACTCTCGTTGAATTCATTCCTGGATTTGGTCGTGTGTGCGAAGCATAGATCAAATAAAGTTTCTTGAATAAATTTTTGTTTTTTTGTTTCTTCTGTAAAACATTAAGTGGTGGACCACTTTTAGAATATTTTTTTAAAAATAACCACGTATTAAAAAAAATTACGCAAATAACCACGTTTTGAAAAAAATTACGCAAATAACCAGATTTCTGAAACCCTTAACACCAAAGCGTCATCTCACATGGCTTATTCCCTTTTTTTTAGTCATAGGCGCCATATGACATGGCACACCCAGTCCCAATAAGTCATGTCAAATGGCGCCTCCCTTCAACTTTTAGGAGGAGGAGCCATCTCATATGGCGCCTCCTTGTATATTTTTGTTCATTTTTCCATTTGAAAATGCACCAAGGTGCCATCTGAGATGGCTTATTGCAGAAAAGTTGTACATAGGAGCCATCCCAAATGGCGCCTCCCTTCATCTGATACAATGGTGGCGCCATCTCACATGGCGCCTTGGTGTCAATGTTTTCTGAAACTTGGTTATTTGCGTAATTTTTTCCGAAGTATGGTTATTTGCGTAATTTTTTTCTAATACATGGTTATTTAAAAAAAAAATTCCCACTTTTAAGAATTTTTTTTCTTCTACCATGTTTTTAGGAGATAATTCCTATTATACCACACATTTCATCAATAATTTTCAAAAATTTTGCATTATTGCTATAGAACCTCCGCCAATTGGATGGGCGGAGGTGTGTAAATTTTTTCTGTTCCGCCAATTGAATGGGTGGACATGTAAAAAAAAAGAGAGGCTCCGCCTAATGTTTTGGCGGAAGCCTCTAAAAAATTGTTAAGAAAAGAAGCCCAAATACCCTGTTCCGCTCATTCATTTGGCGGATGCTCTATACAAAATAGGAGTGGCAAACGGGCATGCCCGCCCCGTTCAGGGGTGCTCCGCAAAAGCCCGCGAAAAGACGGAACCGACATATTTAAGAGTGCGGGTCTAGAACCTTACCCCGTGCGCCAAGAAAGTGAGGGCAAGGCGGGGAAAATCCGCCGGCATTGAACCTTTTATGCCTAAAAATAGTAAAATTGTATGAAAAAAGCTCATGCCCACAAAAGAACGGAACGGGGCGGAGCAGACACATTAAAGGGATCAGGTCTAAAATTTTGCCCGCGCCGCAAAAATGTGTGGGTAAAACGGGTTTTCCTCGCGGGTCAGACCCGTTTTACCACCCCTAATACAAAACAAAGGCTCCGCCCATTTAAATAGCGGAGATGCTATACTCAAATTTATTTATTTTTTTTTGAAAGAATGGTATATTGGGAAATAGCGTTTTTTTTTTTTTTTTTAAAGAGCGGTATATTGAGAAATAGAGGTGAAATGAATAGTATATTGGGATTTTCTTTGTAAAAAGGCGGTATAGTGGTAAAAAAAAATCCCACTTTAATTTACTTTTGTTGCGTCAACATTGATAAAAATACTTCAACCCCACTATTTACGTCATTTGATGACATATCGAATAGCCTGCCTTACTATATCAACAACAAAAAAACCTGCCTTAATTATAATACATTTCCTTCTGTTATTAGTAATTAATTACTAATGAAAATGCATTTGTGAACTATATCATCCAAAACGTCATCAAATGACATAAATAGTGGGGTTGACTTGATTTGATTAGACTTTTTATCAAATATGAAGAAGATTCATGGCAAGTTATTATACTAAATAGCAAGCAAAATGTATGTGTGTGAACCCAATCGGAATGCTATAGTCTATATATTCCCTTATAGGAGAGTTTCCATTACCATATTTGAAAAATATCGACTAGTACAAATTTGCTTCATGGATGATTTGGTAAGACCAAGATCCAATTCTACTAGAATTCATGAAGTGACAATTAATGTTGTCAGTGTTGTTCATGTTTATAACAACATCATGGGAGTAGAACTAGAAACCAGTCCTCTTCATGGTCTTGTCACCTTCATGTTTTTTGTACTTCTTGCTTTCCTCCAAGTTAGTTATCCAAATAATCCCACTGCATTTCAACTTCATCCAAAGACTATGTTAGTCTCTGTTGCTAGCTTTCTACTATATTGTATGGGCTATTGGATTAACCTTAAGTTTGCCACAAAGCTAGATACCTTCATGGAAGTGTTTGCTTCACTTTCAATAGTTTCTTTGGTGTTGATGTTCTTCCCAGACAATTGGGCATTTCCTGGATTCATTATCGTGTATACATTATGGTTAATTTGTCATGTACTTGTCATGATTATTAGACTCCGACGACAAATGAGAAGGCGGTTGCGACAACTTTTACCAAATACCTTAATAGATTTGAATTGATTACACATCTTTCCAAGATTGTGTTTTTGTTTAATAACAAATTCTGAATGATTTGAATAGAAGCATCATCACAAATAAAACATGATCACATAAGTTAATCTATACAGCAGATTTTACTTGGGGAGATAATGTTTCATTGTTGTTGTAATGGTATGGACGAATTACATTATGATTTTTGCTTATGTTTAAGTTGAGAGATATGTAACTGGTAGGAGTATTATATAAAGTTGAACTATCAAAGAAAAATACTTACAGAAAAAGTAAAATTAGTCTCTTTAAGTTTGAATTTTTTTATTCATTTTCATTCCCACTTTAGTTTTGTGTAACTAATTCAACTTTTTGGTCTTAAGCCTTAGGGTATGGCTGGATTGATAAATGCAACAAAATTGAACGGAATAAAATGGAATAATGTTATGTTCTATTGTTTAAATTGATAAAAAGATTATGGAATGGGGCAGAACATGATGGAATGCATTCCATCATATTTCATCCCATTCTTTAATTTTCATTTCATCCAATTTAGAATATATGCAATAGAATGAACTAATTTGTTTCGTCCCGTTATGTTAAATTATAAAAAAATACACAAACAATGGAGTGGAATCATGTTCCATTCCGTTCCGCTCCATTTCATTTCATCATGTTCTTTTCTGCTCTGCTCCATTATATTCCATCAATCCAAGCATAACAAAGAAATATGACTTTTGTAATTCAAAATTCAAGAAAGAAAGTATGACTAAACATTGTTTTAACTAAGATTCAAAACTAAGTTCTCTCTGATAATTTGTCCTTAATTAAAACTTGTGAATCTTTTGTTAAAATCAATATTTTCTAGCATTTTAATTCCAAATCCATTTTAATATCAGAAGACTAGTTTTACACGTTACAAATTTTTTAATGAAAGATTAAAGAAATACTACTAATCAACAGGGGCAGTTGCTAAGACAAATTAAATAATTAACAAAATATACCTTCATTTTTTTAATCTTTGCTTTCTATTTTGAATAACATTTTTTAATTTTTTTCTTGAAGTTAAAACAACAATAAAACAACGAAACACTTCCAAAATAATAGCAAGAAAGCACAAACCACCAAGCGTGTTCCCATATCTTCCACCTCTGCTTTGAAATCTAAACCACGGGCCACACATACACACACCGCGTTGATCTTCGTTCAAATCCTTTCTTAAATCAAAGTTGTTCAAACTCAAAGTTGAAACAACACATGTCGCACGCGCCATATGTGAGTTTGATGTAGGTTCCGTTCATTCTAATTTATGAGTTTGATCTGATGTGATTCCTCTATTCTAAAGTTTTAAGTTACTTTGATTTCAATTCAGCTTAACTGGATGATGAATTCCTCTATTGCTATAAATTATAGGATTATGTTTAATGATTTAACTAATTGAACCGTGTTGGTGTACTTAAATGCTGAAGAATCCTTACTTGCTCAACTAGTCTCTATCTTTTTCTTCCTCTTTAGTTTTTTCTTTTATTGAATAATCTTTAGCTTGCTACTGATTTGTAACTTTTGGATATGATTACTGAGTATCGTTTTGTTTTTGTTATGGGAAAATCATAGGTATTTAGCAAATTCGTCATGAACTATCTTTCATGTTGAAACTATTGAAACCCCGAATCTTAGTCACCACATGGTTATAAATTTAACTTCTATGTAGGAATCCTAATGGTCATTTCAAGACCCAAACCAAGCAAAAAGCCCCTTAATCAGTTATACATAAAATAAGAGAATAATAAGCATTTCCTTTTTGAGCACTTCTAATCATAAGGAGAAGTTAATAAATGGGGCTTCTGGCTTGATATTCTAGGGATGTAATGGATATGAAATGGCCACTTAGTTGTTATGATGACTCGTGCAAACAACTTGGCCTCTTTTCTTTCGTTCTCACTATCATTAAGGTTTTTTATCATAAAGTTGGTTACTAGATGCTAAGTTTGTTCCAGAAATTGATATGGAACATCATTTAATCATAATGGCGTGTTTTTAGCTCTGCAGGAAATGCATATAGCTCTTGGCCTACAGTGTGAACAATCTACAGTGATGCCAAATCAAGTTATCAGTATAACACGGCATAAGATCAATAGACTATCAGACAGTGTAACAGACAATTATCCTGAATATGAAAAAAGAATGATAATTAAATAATTATAGACACCCTTTTCTCTGGTTCTCCCAGGGCACATAAGTTATAACGACCGACACTGTTCCACGCTCACAGAACGGAAAAAGACAAACATAATCATTCTTTGAGCTTATGAAATGATAAGTTTACTACATCAGTAAGAAAAAGCTTCAAGTAGAATACACTAAAAATAATGTCTTACATGTGGTCTTGTTGACAAAATGGTCAGAATTCAAATTCATGCTCATCAAGTCAGATCAACCTCCAATCAAGATTCAGCTTCAGCAACTGTATTTCTGAATGATTCGAATTGTCAATGATATTCTCATAACAGAAAGATGCATTTTTTTTCAAAATTAATATCATCTACTCACTTGGATGACTGTGAATCAAGCTGCATGGTAACCGGTCCATCATTAACCAAACTTACCTGCTCATGAGCACAAGTATGAGGCATGTCAACATATGAAGTGTTTAATCTTCTCAACAAGAAAAGCAGGAATTTAATGAAATAACTTATACCTTCATCTTAGCTCCAAATACACCATCTGTATAAGAAATCAAAAGGATCTTAAAATTACAAGTGAATATAACTGAGTTTTAAAATGAATCAACACAAAACATGACAACTGAGACTGCTTAGATGTATCCACAACACTTACAAAACAACTAATGCATTTCCAACTATTAAGTACTAGAAAAAAAATTGAGCAGTCGTTGAAAATTCATAATCATAGGCATCCTCAAAATTGTGTTTTATAGATCGACAAGTAATCACCAAAAATATTTGGTTGTAACATCATTAATAACAAGTAATTTAGACATCAGAAATCACACACCAAACAAATTTTAAAATTAACAATAACATGATTTGATGGAGAGCAAGGAAAGATTGCACTGGTATTTGTTTTTGTTATTGTTGACTGCAATAGATAATCTGCTGGTAACAGTCATTACCCCATTGCATACAACCAGGTTTCCTAGATACCCTGCAGAGGCGTGAGACTTGTTTTATACTAGACAGTAGACGTGGCTTTGTAAACCATCCACTCCATATCACATGCAACAAGGGTCCAGTACAAGTGGTCGGTGGGGTGTGAATGTTGTAAACCCCGAGTATCGAGTTCAATGACCACCGATAAAAAAAGAAAAAAAAATCTCTAAGTTGAGAAAATACATTAGACATTATTAGGTATGTAAGTTAGGTATGTTCATCTGTAGAGTCCATAGCATAATATAATAAGTTTTCTTACTAAATTGAACTTACTAAATTACTATCCTAATTTTCACACACCCTCTTCCTTTCACATTACTCAAGCACCTCCTATACTCTCTTGATCCTGTCTCTCATTTTCATTTCTCTTTATCATTTCTTTTTAACTCTCTTCATTGCACACGACTTTCATACACCATCGAGTTTTTGATAAAATCAATAGGTATAACATCGGTTTTTTATAATATTACAGCAACAAAATTACACCATAATATTTTATCAAAGACCGTGTTTCTATCCAACTCGTTAATCTCGAGATCTTTTTTAATAATTTCTCTAATAGTTTTTCTAAGTCTTCCTCTATCTCTAGTTGATTGACTACTCTACATCTGATCAATTCTCCTTACAACTGAATTCGTAAGTCTTCTCTCTACGTGCCCAAATCACCTAAGTCTATTTCCCACCATCTTTTCTACTATAGTTGCTACCTAACACCCTATTTAATATTGTCATTTCTAATTTCACCCCATCTAGTCTCACCATACATACAACGCAATATCTTGATCTCTGCTACACTTTATTTACTTTCGTGTTGGTTTTTTACTGACCAACACTTTATCATGTTCAACATCACCCGCCCATCTTACATTTGTTCGATAAAATTTTCTCTTCGATTTAAGCGGTACTTTCATGCACATAAAACACGTAGCGTGAATGGAAAATAATGTATTGTTATAACTTATAGCTAATTACTTACTGAGAAGTCAAAGTATCAATTTAACGAACTAGTTCTAAAACCACACATATCGTTATGATTTGTTGGCATTGGTAAACTGTCTACACCAACAATGTATCAAAAGAAAAATATTCTATCAGATCAAGTAATAGAAATATAAACTAAAAACATACCCTTGATTGCATCAGAGTTATAAGCATTCCTAAACCTGTCGACTACCGAGGCATAGAAGGGCTTGGCTCTTTGAGGTGCCATTGCCACGTGGAAGTCTGGCTTGTTACCCTTCAAGATTCCATACAACGTAAACTGACTCACTGTACAAACCCATAATTCAGCATTATCAAACATTATCACATAATTACTTATAGCATAAGGTCTTGTTTGGATAAACAGTTTAATTTACAACTTATAGCATAAGCGATTATAAATGTGGTTGCATACTTTACCAAGTAAAACTTGATAATTTTTCTGCATGACACTATGGTCCCATGCTTTGCCACTATCTTCATTTGTAAATAACCTCATGTTCAACACCTTTCGACATCTGTTAAAGTTTAAAAAGTAAATATACATAAAACGAAATATTGAGTTGAAATTCTAAAGAGGAATAGAATCAAACATGTAATCGGCGTCGGCATCAGAGTCGGAGTCATGAATCCCGACGAGAACGAGAAGGCCGGGACCGATTTCCGATACGATGCGGCCTTCGACTTCGACCGATGCGGAGGCCACACGCTGAACCACCGCTCGCATTGCTCTGACTCGCAGTGACTTCGAAGTTCTTCTCTTGTTGTTTGGAAGTGTTGTTCTGATTCTGGTGGTGTTGTTGTTGCCTACAAATTTACACGGCCACAGCGATTGGGTTTGCAACTGCATTTTTATTTTAATTGTTGTTGTTGAAAATATCTTTTTCCGTTTTTTCAATTGTAATTTGCAAAGGTGCCCATGTTTTATAAAATGAAAAAAAATATAATAATAAAATAAAAACAATACTTATAAAATAGTAATTCATTTGTTGCTCTAAATTATTTGAAATTTTTTAAATATGTTTTTAAACTCTTTTTTTCATTATTCAAAATTAACTTCTTTCATTAATCAACAAAGATTCAATACAAGGAGGAATAACATTATCATTATTACGTCTAGCCAAAGAATTAACCGTCTTTGCTAACAAATGGGCAACTATATTCGCTTAGTGTTTAATAAACTTCACTTCAAAGTTGGAGAAAAAATGTAACATATGTTTAATAGAAGAAATAATACGACTAAATTCAGAACAACCGACATGATTAAAATGAATAACTTTCACCATCAGTTGAGAGTCACTCTCAAAAATCACAGAATTCATATTCATATCAATGCCACTTTGGATCGCTTCTTTCAGAGCTACAGCTTCTGCCTCAATGATGGACATAAGACCAACATCCCAAGTAACACCTACAATGATAAATATACCCATATTATCTCGCGCACACCAACATCTATTTGTTGTCCTAAGATGATTGTTAAAGTGTGCATCCACATTAAACTTTACCCATCCTTCATTAGGAGGAGTCCATAGTATAGGATTATGAGACTCGTTATGACCTCCACTAACCTCACGAGCTGAATACCAATCTTGCCAACTATAGTAAGCTTGGATGCCTGCTCTCGATATCTCCTCTCGATCATTGTTCCAAACCACATCATTTCTAAACCTCCAAAGAGAATCAATTAACATTGGAAACCTACCAGGCACCAGCATCTCGCTCATCCTCTTTTCTACAAATGTCAAGAATAATGGATTTAGCATCATGAAAAGAATGTAAGTGTGGCTCTATAACATGAGACAAACTTGTTGCCCACCAACACTGTCTAATAGTCATACACCCAAAGAACACATGTCAATCATCTTCATCTTTGAATTCACAACTTTGACAAATGGAAGGGCATCGGACATAATGTTGTCGAATTCTAATGCGTGTTGGTAAACACCCCGACAAATTCTCCATAGAAGATGCTTTACTTTAGGAGGGGCCATGATGTTCCACAGGCTCTCCCAGTCTCCTTCCACCCTTTTATCATGTTGATTCGCCTGGTGGTTCCTCCACAATCTATACCCCGAATAGACATTATACTCACTGTCATGCTCCTCTTTCTAAATCATACTGTCTTATACCACTTCCCCCACCAATGGAACAAATATGTTTTTAAACTTAAAAAATTGTAACTAGGTCTCTAAATTATTTTATATTTTAATTAAATTATTTTATCAAATGATCGTTAGTCAACCTGTTTGTTGTGGATGTTGGCGTGATATATTATACAAATAAATCTCAAGATTATTGTAAAATTTGTAAAAACTTATAAAATATTTGGTAATTTTAAAATAAATCTTTGAACAAAATTTAAATGTATTGAGTTATAATTGGACGAAATCTTTATAGAATAAAAATGGTTCAATACAAATGTTTACAAAATAAAAATGGTCCAATACAAATTTGAAATATAAACACTTTAAATCTTCCTTTAAAGAAGTGAACAAGTATGATGATGCGCTTGCGAGTGTTGGTTGTAACTTATGTTCTGATATTGTGTATTACAATTTGGCGCCTGATTGTTTAATTAGCCTTTTGGATGATGATTCTAGAGGTGTCCCCTTTTCTAGGATGGTGTCGGTGTAGCTTGCTTGTTTTCTTGGGCCTTTGACCTTTTTGTAATAAAAAAATATTCACTTTATACCGAAGATCGGTGAAGTATAAACGTAGAGCTTTCCAGCGCTAAGTATGTGCGCTTAGATAGGTGTAACATTGCAACAGTGAATAAAAAATATTTGTTATGGCACATGAAAGAGCTTTTATATGATGGACTATTAAAACTGCTCTTGCTTGACATGACACGAAATTTAGGACTATCTAATTATATCCAATGGTCGATGATGGGAAAATAGTCTCATTGTAATGTGTGGTTCTCTTATAGGGTTAACTTGTCTATCACTTCGCTGCGAGGGTACTCAGAATTGCGCTTTTGGTATTAGGCTGATTTTATTGGGTTGTTTGGTCGACCCATAACATGCACTCTAGGCTTTAGTGGGTATATGTGGTACTTCTTAAAGTGGTTGAGTGTGGTGACAAGATTGAGGCCAAATTAAGACTTTTATTTATGATATTAAGTTTTCCTCGATCTTTGATAGTATCTCATGGAATTGCCTATTGCTAATATATAAAGGTCAAAGGGAAAATCTGTTTTTCCTTTTTGCTCTCATCGCTTGTTAGTCCTTTGGGATCTTTGTTATTCTTCTAATGTGCCCGACCCTACATTTTCTTACTATTCTTCTGTGAATACAAGATTACAATCACAAAGATGTTTTTGATTCATGGCAAACTCAATAAGCATACAAGCAACAAGGTGGAAGCAGAAAACTCAAAGAAAAGCAAGCATTGATCACTCATGTCAGAACAGGTCGACCTATTATGCTTATAGGTTGACTCAACACAAGCAAAACAAGAAGAATGCAGAAAAGCAGCAGTTAGGTCGACCTACCATCAACCCAGGTCGACCTAAAATGGAGAAAAATCCATATTTATCTGCTAGGTCGACTCACACATCATCTAGGTCGACCTAAATTGATGAAATTTACATATCAGTCTGCTAGGTCGACCTACACATCAACTAGGTCGACCTAATCTGAGAAAATGTCCCCAGAATGCATCTGAAGAGGATTCTGGTCGACCTACTCCTTAAACAGGTCGACCTAACTGGGAGCAAAATTCTGCAAGCTCTGTTAGGTCGACCTAAGCACTACAAGAGGTCGACCGAACTGATCAAGAATGCCAAAAATTTTGTTTCTCTCATCTCCAACTGTTAAGCTATCATATATATTATCAAAGGTTCAATTATTCAAAAAAAACACCAACGACTGAGAGATACACAAAGGCTTCTCATCTTCGTTCTTCGTCATCTCCAACACAATTACACATAATCATTCTTGCGTTGAGGGTTAGTGATCGAGTTCGATAACGTCCATGGAACGGAATTGAAGATTCCTAGTGGGTGAAGATTTGTGGGGTTTTTGGTGAATAAAATCTGCGGGTTTTGTCCTCCAAGATAGGTGTTTCTTGGGGGTTTTTATCAAGAGGTTTCATCGAGGATCCGGCTGAGTGTGAAGATTGAAGAACAAGGGTTCGAGGGAATTGAAGACACTGCAGAAAGGGATCAAAGTGAAGCTCTTGGATAACCTTGATCTGACTCAAGATTAAGGGGGAAGAAGATTCAAAGGATCGGCATAATTAGTTTATGGTTTATCGCTTTGTTATCTTCTTTGTATATACTACTTTCAACATTAATGAAAGATTACCCAATTTCAGTTTGGAATTGGGGGCAGACGTAGTCATAGCGAGGACGATCGACGAACTGCCTAAACAAATATCGTGTTCTTGTCGCTTTTACTTTTTCATTTACGTTCTGTTCATATTTGGTTATAATAGCAAATTGATCAACGATTCGAGTGTTAAGATTGTGAATTAAGAACTTATATAAACATCACAATCCATCACATATTGAATCACCGTCAATTTGATCATTATCACCAAGTGTTTGTATATTTGTTTCTATCACTCTTACTGCATTGCAAACATTGTCCATCATACAAGAAGTTAATCTGATTTTCAATAAGAGCAACGCTTTGATTCTGCAACGTATACTCTTATCACTTACCTCAAGTTTTTGACTGGTTTTAAACACATATACAATCGTTTCGATAGTGGTTCGGAATAGACGCGAGTCGATTCAGAATCACTTCCGCTGAAAAGTCGTTTAACTCCGTAAAACTGTGAACGATCTATTCACCCCCCCTCTAGATCCTAAGGCCAGCGTCTAACAAGTGGCATCAAGAGCTCTGGTTTATTCTGTGCTACGTGAAACACTTATTGGAAAGATGGCTTCCGGACCTAAAGGGGCTCACAATAGAGCTCCAGTTTTCAACGGTGAAAACTATGGCTATTGGAAGGATTGTATGTGTGTCCACATCAATGCAATTGATAGGAACATCTGGACAGCTATTGTCAATGGTCCCTTTCATATCACCATGACAAATGCAGCTGGTGCAGTTGTTCCAAAACCAGAAAATACTTGGGATGCTGAAGATGAAAAGAGATATGCATACGATTGGAAAGCGAGAAACATTCTAATCTCAGCTCTAGGAGTTGATGAATACTATCGCGTTTCCCATTGTAGATCAGCTAAAGCTATGTGGGACACATTGCAAGTTGCCCACGAGGGAACGGATGATGTCAAACTAGCTAGGATCAATACGTTAACTCAAGAGTTCGAACTCTTCCACATGGAAGATGGTGAATCCATCGAAAACATGCAGAAGAGATTCGTTCACCTGAAAAATCGGTTAAATTCTCTTGATAGACCTGTTTCCAATGCAGTTGCTACTAACAAAATCTTAAGATGCTTGAACAGGGAATGGCAACCCAAGGTTACAGCAATAAAGGAAGCAAATGATCTAAACACCTTAGACATTACCACTCTCTTTGGTAAACTAGAGGAACATGAACAACACCTTAAATGCCTTGACATGCATGAGAAAAGGGCAAAGAAAGAAAAGAACATGGAGAAAGAGGTAGAGAAGAAGTCAATAGCTCTAAAAGCTTCAAGCTCCAAGACCTCAAGACAAGAGCCAAAGGATAGTGATACAAGTGATGACGAAGACTCCGATGATGAGGAAATGGGACTGTTTGTGCGAAGATACAACAAATATCTAAAGAAAAATGGAGCAAAACATTCTGACAAAGGCTTGATCAACTATAGAAAGCAATCAAACAAGTTCAAACAAGATGACGACAACAAAGGAAAAATTAAAGGTCTTTGCTTCAATTGTGGGAAAGTCGGTCACTACAAACCGGATTGTTCATACCTTAAGAAAGAAAAGGAGAAGAACCAAAGCAAAGGTCATAACAAATCTAAAAGAGCCTACATAGAATGGGAAAGTGATTCATCTAGTGAAAGCTCATCAAGCGATGAAGAAGAATCAGCAAACCTATGTTTCATGGCTCATCAACACAAGAAAAAGAAAGCTGAAAAGTGTCTTGACATTGCCGAAAGGTTGTGGTTCCTTGATAGAGGATGTTCAAGACACATGACGGGAGACCTATCTCTTTTCGTTGAGTTTCAAGCAAAGAAAAAGGGGTATGTCACCTATGGAGATAACAATCGGGGAGCCATACTTGGTAAAGGAAGTGTAGGTAACCCTTCTACCACTACTATAACTGATGTGCTGCTAGTAGAAGGTCTTAAACATAATCTTTTAAGTATAAGTCAATTGTGTGACAAAGATTTTAAAGTAATGTTTACAAATTCTGGCTGCACAATAGAACATACTAAGAAAAGAGACATTATGTTTAAGGGCTTAAGAGTAAACAACATCTACATGCTAAACTTGGATGAGGTATCTAAGTCTAGTACCAAGTGTCTAGTTGCTCTGGGCGAAGACTCATGGCTTTGGCATAGACGTCTCGCCCACATAAATTTTTACTTACTTAATAAAGTTGTCTCAAAAGATTTAGTAATCGGCTTACCTAAAATGAAGTTTTCAAAAGATCATCTATGTGATGCTTGTCAAAAGGGAAAGCAAACAAAAATCTCTTTTAAATCAAAGAACGTGGTTTCAACATCACGCCCTCTTGAACTACTTCACATGGATCTCTTTGGCCCTTCAAGGACTAAAAGCATAGGTGGAAACACCTATGGTTTTGTCATTGTCGATGATTACTCTAGATTTTGTTGGACAATCTTTCTACCTAGTTAGGATCAAACTTTTCCAGCTTTCACACAATTTGCAAGATTATGTCAAAACAAAATGAACAACAAAATAGTTGCAATTCGAAGTGATCACGGTGGAGAGTTTGAAAACATTCTTTTTGAAAAATACTGTGATAAACATGGAATTGAGCATAACTTTTCAGCTCCTAGAACACCTCAACAAAACGGAGTAGTTGAACGTAAAAATCGGGTTCTAGAGGAGCTGGCAAGAACAATGCTGAATGAGGGTAATCTACCCAAGTATTTCTGGGCTGACGCGATTAGCACCGCATGTTATGTTTTAAATAGGATAATAATACGTCCTATACTGAACAAAACTCCCTATGAATTACTAAAAGGTAGAAAACCAAATGTATCTCATCTCCATGTATTCGGTTGCAAGTGTTTTGTCTTGAACAATGGTAAGGATAATCTTGGTAAATTCGATGCTAAAGCTGATGAGGGCATATTCCTTGGTTACTCACAATCTAGCAAAGCATATCGGGTATATAATAAGAGATTACTTATAGTAGAAGAGTCAGTACACGTGTCTTTTGATGAATCTTATACAAAATATGTCGAGAAAGGTCTTTCGTTTAATGGTGCAGGTCCATCCACTGAAGACATTGTCAAGGATAAGGAAGACGAGAATGAAAGTATTGTAAAGAAAGATGCTGAGAGAGAGAAAGATGAGTCTCACAATGAAAATGAAAAGGAAAGCATCTCAAACAATGAAGAACTTCCCAAGGCCTGGACAAATGTGAAAGACCATCCAATTGACAATATAATAGGAGACATCTCAAGGGGCGTTACAACACGCTCAAAGATAAGTAACTTCTGTCATCATTTTGCTTTTGTTTCACAAGTTGAGCCGAAAAACGCTAAGGATGCATTGCTTGATGAGCATTGGCTAATGGCCATGCAAGAAGAATTAAACCAATTTAAACGGAATGATGTTTGGGACTTAGTCCCTCATCCGGGAGATCATCAAGTAATAGGCACTAGATGGGTTTTTCGTAACAAACTTGATGAAAACGGCGTTATTGCTAGAAACAAAGCTAGATTAGTTGCCCAAGGTTATAATCAAGAGGAAGGTATTGATTATGAAGAGACATACGCTCCTGTAGCACGTCTCGAAGCTATTCGTCTCTTACTTGCTTATGCTTTTTCTAAAGACTTCAAACTATTCCAAATGGATGTTAAGAGTGCCTTTCTAAATGGCTATATAAATGAAGAAGTCTATGTTGCTCAGCCACCCGGCTTTGAGAATTACATGTATCCAACTCATGTCTATAAGCTGAAACGTGCTCTATACGGTCTTAAACAAGCCCCTCGGGCTTGGTACGAACGTTTGAGCAAATTTCTTCTTAGTCAAGGGTACTCTAGGGGTAAAGTTGACACTACTCTCTTTATTAAAAGAAAAGATAAAGATATTCTCTTAGTCCAAATTTATGTAGATGATATTATATATTTGGGTCGACTAATGCAAAACTTGTCAAAGACTTTTCTAAGCTTATGCAGAGTGAATTTGAGATGAGTCTCATGGGTGAGCTAAATTTCTTCCTTGGCCTACAAATCAAGCAACTTAGTCATGGAACGTTTGTGAATCAAACTAAATACTGTACGGAGCTGCTCAAAAGATTTGGAATGAGTGAAGCAAAGGAAATTGACACACCTATGGCAACAAATACTAATCTAGACAAAGATGAGAAAGGTAAAGAGGTTGACGTGAAATTATACCGAGGTATGATAGGTTCACTATTGTATCTTACTGCCTCAAGACCAGACATTATGTTTAGTGTGTGTATGTGTGCAAGATATCAATCTTGTCCAAAAGAATCTCACTTAAAAGCTGTCAAAAGAATTCTGCGATACTTACGTGGAACTACTACATATGGCCTATGGTATCCAAAGGGAAATGAGTGTCATTTGGTAGGATTCTCCGATTCAAATTTTGCTGGCTGCAAATCCGATAGAAAAAGCACCAGTGGAACATGTCATCTATTCTCAAATTCATTGATAAGTTGGCATAGCAAGAAACAAGTATCGGTTGCATTATCTACTGCTGAGGCAGAATATGTAGCTGCCGGAAGCTGCTGTGCACAAATATTATGGCTCAAGCAACAACTTCTTGACTTTGGTATTAAGCTTGATCGCATACCTATCATGTGCGACAATACAAGTGCCATAAACTTGAGTAAAAATCCTGTCTTACACTCACGTACCAAGCATATTGAAATAAGACATCACTTTCTACGAGATCATGTAGAGAAAGGAGACGTTACATTTGAACATGTAGAAAGCAAGAAGCAACTAGCTGACATCTTCACTAAACCTCTAGCAACGGAGCAATACTTCAACATTCGTAGGGAATTAGGGATACTCGATATCTCTAATTTGGGCTAATTACGTTTGTTCTCTCTTAATATTATTCCTTTACTTTATATATATATATATATATATATATATATATATATATATATATATATATATATATATATATATATTTTTCTGCTAACATTTCTCTTAGCGCGAAGGTAGTTCATCATCAAACCAGACGTCATTGCACATTGACTAAAGGTTGCCACTAAAGTTGACACCTACATATTGAGAAAGCGGTAACGTAATTGTTGTTCACTTCCAAAAATCTTATTGATACTATAATATGCTATCAATTAACATGCTTATAGTGACTTCATGCATATATTTCTCTTGCTCATATATGTGTCTCATCTTTAATACACCTTTAAACATATTTGGCCCTCATGCTATCACCATCTACCTTTTATCTACTATTCTATGAATGCTAGCATTTTATCTATGTTTCTCTCGTTACTCTTCTATTTTCGTTGTATCTCTTTTTGATGTTGACAAAGGGGGAGATAGATGCTGAGTGTACGGGGGAGCTTTGTTGAGAGATTGCCTTGTTGAGAGATAGATGCTGAATGTACGGGGGAGCTTTGTTGAGTCTTTATCACTTACTACCAAAGCTTCGACTACTGGTTTGCCATCATCAAAAAGGGGGAGTATGTGAATACAAGATTACAATCACAAAGATGTTTTTGATTCATGGCAAACTCAATAAGCATACAAGCAACAAGGTGGAAGCAGAAAACTCAAAGAAAAGCAAGCATTGATCACTCATGTCAGAACAGGTCGACCTATTATGCTTATAGGTTGACTCAACACAAGCAAAACAAGAAGAATGCAGAAAAGCAGCAGTTAGGTCGACCTACCATCAACCCAGGTCAACCTAAAATGGAGAAAAATCCATATACTTCTGCTAGGTCGACTCACACATCATCTAGGTCGACCTAAATTGATGAAATTTACATATCAGTCTGCTAGGTCGACCTACACATCAACTAGGTCGACCTAATCTGAGAAAATGTCCCCAGAATGCATCTGAAGAGGATTCTGGTCGACCTACTCCTTAAACAGGTCGACCTAACTGGGAGCAAAATTCTGTAAGCTCTGCTAGGTCGACCTAAGCATTACAAGAGGTCGACCTAACTGATCAAGAATGCCAAAAATTCTGTTTCTCTCATCTCCAACTGTTAAGCTATCATATATATTATCAAAGGTTCAATTATTCAAAAAAAACACCAACGACTGAAAGATACACAAAGGCTTCTCATCTTCGTTCTTCGTCATCTCCAACACAATTACACATAATCATTCTTGCGTTGAGGGTTAGTGATCGAGTTCGATAACATCCATGGAACGGAATTGAAGATTCCTAGTGGGTGAAGATTTGTGGGGTTTTTGGTGAATAAAATCTGCGGGTTTTGTCCTCCAAGATAGGTGTTTCTTGGGGATTTTTATCAAGAGGTTTCATCGAGGATCCGGCTGAGTGTGAAGATTGAAGAACAAGGGTTCGAGGGAATTGAAGACACTGCAGAAAGGGATCAAAGTGAAGCTCTTGGATAACCTTGATCTGACTCAAGATTAAGGGGGAAGAAGATTCAAAGGATCGACATAATTAGTTTATGGTTTATCGCTTTGTTATCTTCTTTGTATATACTACTTTCAACATTAATGAAAGATTACCCAATTTCAGTTTGGAATTGGGGGCAGACGTAGTCGTAGCGAGGACGATCGACGAACTGCCTAAACAAATATCGTGTTCTTGTCGCTTTTACTTTTTCATTTACGTTCTGTTCATATTTGGTTATAATAGCAAATTGATCAACGATTCGAGTGTTAAGATTGTGAATTAAGAACTTATATAAACATCACAATCCATCACATATTGAATCACCGTCAATTTGATCATTATCACCAAGTGTTTGTATATTTGTTTCTATCACTCTTACTGCATTGCAAACATTGTCCATCATACAAGAAGTTAATCTGATTTTCAATAAGAGCAACGCTTTGATTCTGCAACGTATACTCTTATCACTTACCTCAAGTTTTTGACTGGTTTTAAACACATATACAATCGTTTCGATAGTGGTTCAGAATTGACGCGAGTCGATTCAGAATCACTTCCGCTGAAAAGTCGTTTAACTCCGTAAAACTGTGAACGATCTATTCACCCCCCCCTCTAGATCCTAAGGCCAGCGTCTAACATCTTCTTTCTTTCTTCCAACGATATTCTAGGTGTTCAGGCGATTCAACCTCTTTACACATCATATGTTTTGGCTCTTAAAGGTAACAATTTTGACCCTCTTTTTACTGCTTCATTTTTTGTTTGTTGGGATTCTTGGGGCTGTTATCATGGAAAGTTGAAAGGCTGGCATTGTTTCCCAATAGGGTGATATTACTTGTGGCATTAATATTAGGGAAGTCGTTGGGGTTTTTTCTTTCATAACTCTTCATTTAACTAACCCATAGCTCGAAGATTCCTTCAAGCAATAATGCAAATCTCAAAATTATAACAGGATAAATTAACATGCTTTTGGCTGTGATGCAATTGATAATGAATCAACTTGGTGGATAAAATCTCAATCATGTGCTTATACTTACATTCGTTCTTTTTGTTTGTTTATAGTGACGCACAAATAGGTTGAGGCAACCATCAAACCATCAGGGAGTTTAGGAATGAAGATTAGACGTCATGTGTGAATTTGGAGACGTTTGATATTGTTTTTGTCTTTTATAAAAATGAAGGTTTGGAGAATTCTTTCACAGAGGTGGGTTCCTCTTCTAGTTAGGGGGTTATTTCCATAAAGGGTGACAAGAGGTTGTGCAAAAAATATGAAAGGTGTGTACTCCCTCTCCTCGAATGTTTATTTTCCTATATGTGGATTCGACTTCCCTTTCATGATTTTAAGGTGAGAGTTATCAACCACATTGGAATTTCCCCTTTGTAACTGCATCCCGTGATCTAAACTTATGTCAAAATGTTTCGATATTGGTGTTAATATAAGCGGGGAGTGTCGACTCTCACGTTCTTCTTCCACCTTTTCAATATACAGATGTACCTTGGTTTATTCGAAACGAGGTCAAGGTTTGTTCTCCCTTAGGTAGGTGAGAATATGTTTGAGGTGTAGGTTGATAGTATGAACATTTTCAAGGGCCAACACTATCTAATTATACCATTCACTGAGGTTGATCGCGTAAATATCTATGAGGCTTAACCCGTGTTTCCCCAAGATGTATTGATGAATTTCCCGTGTTTTGGCACCAAAACCATGTCTTGGCCAGGCTCGGAACCGATATTTACATGCTTCATGATTTGACACAAGACTGGGCATACTTTAAGAATAAACTTATGCCTTCTTAGAAAGGTCTCGGCTTTGTCAGCGGTGTTAGATCCTTCTGTAATACGGTGAACTAACTTTATTGAAATGTCGCGGTAAGCAAGAGTCGCCACCGACTTTTAATTTATCCAAATTATCAGAAAGGCTAAAAGAACAGGAAAAACCTTTTAAATAAAAAACTGAGTTCGGGGGGTAATTTATGCAAAGGGAAGGTGTAAGGCACCCTTTGCATCCATGGTTTCCCATGGGGCTCTTAATTGCTTTGTGAAGGATAGAAAAACACTTAGAAAGGGGGGGTTTGAATAAGTGTAGCTTTAAAACTTGTAAGATAAAAACTATTTGCACAATGATTTTTATCCTGGTTCGTTGTTAACTAAACTACTCCAGTCCACCCCCTTGGAGTGATTTACCTCACCTGAGGATTTAATCCACTAATCACACAAGATTACAATGGTTTTCCACTGAGACAACTTCTAAGTATTCTAGAGTATACTGATCACAACCTGATCACTCTAGGAACAAACTGCTTAGATACCCTCTAAGACTTTCTAGAGTATTCTGATCAACAACCTAATCACTCTAGTTCTTACAAATTAATGTAAACAAATTCTTTTAAGAGTTACAATGCTTCTTAAAAAGCTATTATCACAACTGTGATTTTCTCTTAAGTTTAAGCTTAATCTCACTAATATATTACAACAGCAATGTAGTGAGGTTGAAGATGAAGTTTGAGAGCTTTTTGATTTTGACAGTGTTTCTGTATATTTGCGCAAGTGTTATATTCAGCTTCTCATTAGAACTTCTATTTATAGGCGTTTGAGAAGATGACCGTTGGGAGCATTTAATGCTTTGCGTATTCCGTACAGCATTGCATTTAATGTTTCACTCTTTTGTCAACTACCTCGAGCCTTGCTTTCGCTGTGTCTACTGACGTTGCCTTTAATAGCTACTAACGTTCCTTTTGTCAGTCAGCGTAGCCTGCCATCTTGTACTTGCTTCTGATCTGATGTTTGTGTAAACAACGTTTGAATATCATCAGAGTCAAACAGCTTGGTGCAGAGCATCTTCTTGTCTCCTGGCCTTGAAATGCTTCTTAGCGTGATACCATGAGAACTTCAGTGCTTCTGCTTCTGATCTCAAGTCCTTCTGATGCTTCCATAGACCATGTTCTGATTCTGCTTGACCATCTTCTGATGTCTTGCCAGACCATGTTCTGATGTTGCATGCTGAACCTTCTGAGTCAGTGCTTCTTGCGCTGATTTTGTGCATAATCTTTATGTGATTCCTGAAATGGAAATTGCATAGGATTAGAGTACCACATTATCTCATACAAAATTCATATACATTGTTATCATCAAAACTAAGAATATTGATCAGAACAAATCTTGTTCTAACAATCTCCCCCTTTTTGATGATGACAAAAACATATATAAATGATATGAATTTGCAATCAGAATATCAGACGGCTAAAGACAATTACACAGTTATAGCATAAGCATATAAACATAGTGTGTGAATATGTCTCCCCCTGAGATTAACAATCCCCCCCTGAGATAAATAATCTCCCCCTGAAATAAATACTGGAAGAAATTTATAAATAAAGGACTTCCCTGAGTATTTTCCATTTCAGTTGAGACGATCACATATGCTTAGATCTTCAGAACATTCATAGCTTCTGCTTCTTGCTTCCATAGGACAGCTTTAGAGCTTGAATTTCTTCTTGAACCATTGCATGCTAGATTGTATCAGAATATTGTTGAATGTACCAGAGCATCATCAGAGCATCTCTAGATCCTGAAATGTTACAGAACAAACTACACGACAAAAATCAGAGCATGAATAAATCAGAACATAAAATATGTATCAGAACATATAATATGTATCAAAGCATAAACAATAATGTTTTAGAGCATATTTAGAACAAAAACATGCATCAGAACATATAAGGAATAAGAATGAGTTAGAGCATATTCTATCATCAGAATATCATAACATTTTTCCTTCTTGCTTCTGATCTTGAAGCTTCATAGCACTCAGCTTGCTTCAATTTTCATGAGCTTGTTTCCATACAGAATTGCTTTTCCCCATGTCTTTGCTTCTCATGTTGAGCTTTTAAGATTGTCTTCAATCCTGCAAAACACTTAAAGACACAGAACTTGCAAATTCTTGTTAGAAATGTGAAGACTTTCTCCAGCAACTGATAATATAAATCAGATCATTTATCACAGTTTCTCCCCCTTTTTGTCATAACATCAAAAACACAAAAGATTCAGATTAAAAACAAAACAATATGAGAGAAAAAAAAGGATAATTTTCATTGATTGCAAAAGAGAATGATCAGAAGATACAAAGGAGATGCAAGGAAGACAGATGCAAGAAACAAAGAAACCACTAAGACACAAAGGACTAAGACGACCCTAGCTTAGACATAATCTTGGCCAACATGTCATGAATCCCAGCATTGCTCTCAGTCTGTCTTTCCATGAATGAGTGGAACTCAGCATTAATGTCATCTTGCTTGTCCATACGAGAAGCTAGCTCAGCCTGATTCTTCTGAATAACCTCTAGAGTCTTCACCAGAAGAAGCTTCACAACTTCTGTTCAGAGGGACAACAATCTCAACTGCAGCTTCCATTGTCAGATCATCATCATGATTTTCCTCAACAGGAATAGTCTCAGCAGGATGATCTTCAGCATCAGCTTCTCCCATAGAAGCATCTTCTTCATATTCTGGAGCAGGAAGATCAAAATCTCCATTCTCAGGTGCTTGAAGAATGGCAGCAAGATTCCTTGGAGCAGAAGGACCTTCAACTTTTGGAGGATCAACAACTTCTGGAATGACCAAATTGGGGTCCTCCTCAGAAGGATTTTCCCTCAGAAAGTCAAACAGTGACTTGAAGTCTCCAGTCAGAACTGGATACTTAGGTCTCCAAACAACAATCTCCCTACAAGGATTATCCAGCAATTCATAAACAAACATCTTCTCCTCAAGAACTCTCTTGTTTCTGATGGGATGATAGTATACACCATCATCAGCTTCTAGTCAATAGCCAGCATAACCAGGTGCAGCAGCCACTAGTCTCTTCTGGACTTTCATTGCTTCAACCTGAAAATCCTGCTGAAAGCTTCTCCAAAGGTTTCTAGTAGAAACATCATCAAGATCATTGAGGAAGACATATCGCAAGAGATCCAGCCTAGAGACAAATTCATGCTTGAACAACTCCAGGAAGATATGAGGTTTAGGTTCAAGAGGGTTGAAGGTGAATTTGTAGTCAGGGTAAAGGAGGCAATATGGGTTGGATTTTCTAGGAGGTAAGGGATGGGATAGAGAAGGTGGAGCTGTTGTGGTGGATGAAGATGGAATATTTGTGGGGAGGATTGATGAGGATGGGATATCAGAAGGTGTGAGAGGATAAACATTTAGTGGAGTGGGGTTCAAAACAGGTGTAGAAAGAGATGGTTGAGGAGGATTTGGAATGGTGAAGGTGTTGTGAGGTTTAGAAGGAGGAGGTTGGATAGAAGATTGAGGTTCAGAAGGAGGTGGTTGGTATACTTGCCTGGGAAAATTTGTAGTTCTTTCAGTACGGAAAGACTCCCTGATACGCTGATCTTGATATTCTTTGGAGTTTACTTTGACAGGATCAAAGGTGACCCTCTGCTTTTTGGCTTTCTTGGCTTCTTCTTCTTGAGCCTTTCTCTTCAGCCTTGCTTCTTTCTTCTTCTGTTCCTTCTTCTGAAGGTCAGCTAGAGAAGGAAGCACTCTTCCACGAATCCATGCAGGATCAACAGAAGATTGAGCTCTTACAGACGCTTCCAGATAGTGCTTAACAGCCTTTTTAAGTTCTGCTTGGAACAAGGTAGCAAAGCCTTCAACCGGAATTCTTCTGGTCAGAATATCTGGGAAGATTACAGGAACAGAAGTAATCTCCCTGATAAGTTCCAACCTTTGCAGATCAAAACCATTAATAACGTGCCCTTGAATAACTCCAAAGAACTTGGACGTTCCAATAATCCTTAGGGAATCCATCAAATCACTTTCTATCAGAATGTCTGAAATCATTCTGGCGAAAGGAATGGCAGTTTTTGGAAGGTGAGGATACTTTTCACGTTCTTCATCTCTTGACTCTTCAATAGACGTCTTCAAATTCTGAAAAAGAATGTTGGAGATGTTGAGTTCAATTATTCTTCCAATGCAGAAGAGAGTATATTTATGATCAGGATTGATGTACGATGAGGAGGATGATCTTCTTCTATGATGGAGAGATCCCAAAATAATCTCAGCCCAAACTTGGTAGAACGGCCTCAACACACCAGTTTGATGAGATTCAATACCAGTAGCATTGGATATTTGTCTATCAACCTGTGGCCAACAAACTCTGCCATGAAGAGGACCAGTACATCCTTCTTCATCAGCCAGGTTGTATAGCTTTCTTATCAACTTTTCAGTTATCACAACTTCATGCCCTAACACGAAGGAGATGATTGCAGTTGGGGTAACCGTTGCATGAGCCCAGAAATCTTTCACAAGAGCAGGATAAATTGGTCCAACCAATCTATCAAGGTAGTTTGACCAGCCTTGAGCCATTGTCTTTGCTTCGGGTTTGAAACCATGTACTTTCAGATTTTCAAAATCCACTGAAGATTCACAAAGAACTTCCATTTCTGATGGTGGAATGGAACAGGTCTTCAATGGAGCATACTCATGCTTGCTGAAAACCAGATGAGTGGAAGGAACTTCTGCTTGGCTTGAAGAACTTGACAAAGGATTCATGGTGAAATACTTAGATGCAGACACAAACTAGGGTTTATGCGTTGAATGCAAAAAGAAAGAGAGAGACAAATGAAGAGAGAGTGAAAAAATGAAATGAAGATGAAGAGGAGTATATAAAAGGTTGGGTACAAGAAAATAATAAATGCAATATGGTTTAAGTGAAATGATTACAGAAAAACATGACATCAATTTGCATTTAATGAGATATGACGTTAGGAGAGATAAAGTGACAAAATGAAATGATTTGCACAGTTACCTAGGGCGGCGTCTCCTCAACTGCACGCATGCTTGTCCAAAAATAGTGAACACGTGTTCATTTTCTGGAAAACTGGTGACAGCTGTTTTACTTTAAAGTAGATTCTGAATCAACTTAGATAATGAAGCGTTAGTAGTAACAGAATCAGAACTTCTAATTGATCATTATCAGAACTTCTTATAAAAACATAATCCCAACATATTTCAGAACTTAGCCATACGTAAGACCTTCTCATCTTCTCATTATGGACATAAATCCATACTGATATTCTTTAGAATGAACTTAAACCTATCTTCAGCAAGGGGTTTTGTAAAGATATCAGCCCATTGATGGTCTGTATCCACAAAGTTTAAAGGGAGAACACCCTTCTGAACATAATCCCTAATGAAATGATGTTTAATCTCAATATGTTTAGCTTTGGAATGTAAGATAGGATTCTTAGATAAACATATGGCAGAAGTATTATCACAGAAGATAGGAATGTTACTCTCATATATTTGATAATCTTCTAGCTGACTCTTCATCCAGAGCATTTGTGTGCTACAACCAGCAGCAGCAACATATTCTGCTTTTGTTGTTGAGAGGGCAATGATAGCTTGCTTCTTGCTGTACCAAGAGATCAGGTGACTTCCTAGAAATTGACAACTTCCAGAAGTACTCTTCCTTTCAATTCTATCTCCAGCATAGTCAGCATCACAAAATCCTACTAAGTTGTATTCTTTAGATCTTCTGTAGACTAAACCAACATTAGTAGTACCTTTTAGATACCTCAGAATTCTCTTAACAGCAGTTAAGTGAGATTCTCTGGGATCTGATTGGAATCTAACGCACAAACAAACACTAAATAAAATGTCAGGTCTAGAAGCAGTTAAATATAGAAGAGATCCAATCATACCTCTGTACAACTTCTGATCTACCTTCTTACTTACCCCATCCTTACCTAGAACACACGTTGGATGCATAGGAGTTTTGGCTTCTTTGCTTTCAGAAAGATTAAACTTCTTCAAAAGTTCTTTCACATACTTAGTTTGATGAACATATGTTCCATCAGAAGTTTGATTAATTTGAATACCAAGAAAATACTTGAGTTCTCCCATCATACTCATTTCAAATTCAGCCTGCATAGACTTAACAAACTCCTTTCCAAGTGAAGCATTAGATGTTCCAAAAATAATATCATCAACATAAATTTGACAAACTAAAATGTCCTTCTTAGATGTTTTACAGAAGAGAGTAGTATCCACTTGTCCTCTGGTGAAACCATTGTTCAGAAGGAAAGAACTTAATCTTTCATACCAAGCTCTATGAGCTTGCTTCAACCCATACAATGATTTCTTTAGTTTAAAAACATGTTCTGGAGACTTAGAGTCTTCAAAACCAGGAGGTTGGTGGACATAGACTTCCTCATCTATATAGCCATTTAAGAAGGCACTCTTAACATCCATCTGATAGAGAGTGATGTTATGTTGAGTGGCAAAAGAAATTAATAAGCGAATAGATTCTAACCTGGCCACTGGTGCAAAGGTTTCTGTATAGTCAATGCCTTCTTGCTGACTATAACCCTGAGCCACCAGTCTGGCTTTGTTTCTTACCACTTCTCCCTTCTCACTAAGCTTGTTTCTGAAAACCCACTTTGTACCAATGATGTTGAATCCTTTTGGTCTAGGAACAAGATCCCATACATCATTCCTTGTAAACTGATTAAGTTCTTCTTGCATGGCAATTATCCAGTCTAGATCTTCTAGAGCTTGATCAACAGAAGTTGGCTCGATCAAAGAAACAAGGCCTAATTGACATTCTGCATTGTTCTTAAGGAATGCTCTTGTTCTGATAGGATCATCTTTCTTTCCAAGGATCACATCTTCTGAGTGAGCTGAGGTGAGTCTAGAAGATCTTCTGACTGTTGGCTCTTCAGAAATTCTGAGATTCTCTAAAGATGCAGCAACTTGATCTTCTGATCCTTTGCTTCTGAGACTTTCAGCTTCTGAAACTTTGCTTCTTGGTTCTTCCGCTTCTGATATATCAATATCTATATCTGCAAAATTCTCAAACTGCTTTGGCTTTTCAAGACCAAGCTTATTATCAAATCTGATATTTATTGATTCTTCCACAACCAATGTTTCAGTATTGTATACTCTGTAGCCTTTAGAGCGTTCAGAATATCCAAGAAGGAAACATTTTTGTGCCTTAGAATCAAACTTACCAAGATGATCTTTAGTATTCAGAATGAAACAGACACATCCAAAAGGATCAAAATATGAAATGTTGGGCTTTCTGTTCTTCCACAATTCATAAGGAGTCTTATTTAGAATAGGTCTTATAGAGATTCTATTCTGAATATAACATGCAGTGTTTATTGCTTCTGCCCGGAAGTGCTTAGCCATATTGGTTTCATTGATCATGGTTCTGGCCATTTCTTGCAGAGTCCTATTCTTTCACTCTACAACTCCATTTTGCAGTGGAGTTCTAGGGCAAGAGAAATCATGGGCAATACCATTTTCTTTGAAGAACTCCTTAAAGAATCTGTTCTCAAATTCACCACCATGATCACTTCTGACCTTTATGATTTTGCACTCCTTCTCAGATTGAATCTGAGTGCAGAATTCAAAGAACACTGAATGAGACTCATCCTTGTGTTTTAAGAACTTTACCCATGTCCAGCGGCTATAATCATCTACGATGACTAATCCATATTTCTTCCCTCTGACAGATGCTGTTTTGACTGGTCCAAACAGATCAATGTGCAGAAGTTCTAACAGCCTTGAGGAAGAGACAACATTCTTAGATTTGAAAGCAGGTTTTGAGAACTTGCCATTCTGACATGCTTCACAAAGAGCATCTGATTTGTATTTCAGATTTCGGAGTCCTCTGACCAGATTTAGTTTGTTAATCTGAGAAATCTTTCTCAAACTAGCATGTCCTAATCTTCTGTGTCAGACCCATTGCTCTTCAGAAACAGACATAAGGCAAGTCACCTTCTGCTTCTCAAGATCTGAAAGATTAATCTTATAAATGTTGTTCTTTCTCTTGCCTGTAAATAGGATTGAGCCATCCTTCTGACTTACAGCCTTGCAAGACTTTTGATTGAAGATTATATCATAACCATTGTCACTTAATTGACTTATGGACAATAAGTTATGTGTTAATCATTCTACAAGAAGTACATTAGTTATGGAAGGAGAGTTACCAATACTTATGGTTCCAGAGCCAATTATCTTGCCATTCTGATCTCTTCCAAACCTGACTTCTCCACCAGACTTAAGCACCAGGTCTTGGAACAAAGACCTTCTTCTCGTCATGTGTCGCGAGCACCCAGAGTCCAGGTACCATGACATTTTTTGTTTTGTCTTCTTTGCTGATAAGGATATCTGCAACAGAAATTATCTTCTCCTTAGGTACCCACAATTTCTTGGGTCCTTTCTTGTTAGTTTTCCTCAAGCTCTGATTGAACTTGGGCTTAGCATGATAAGTAACAGGAGGAACAGCATGATATTCTTTAGGTTTGGCAGCATGATATTTTTTAGGTTGTGTCACATGCTTCTTGGTGTGTGTAGTGTTAAAGCTCTTGGCATGTGAAGTGAGCCTAATATCATGTGAGTGGGCATATTTGAACTAATCATACAATGGCTTGTATGTGATTTTCAAATCATCAACAGGTTCAAATTTATGTGGGGTATCACCCTCATAGCCAACGCCAATCCTTTTGTTTCCAGAAACACCATATATCATAGAAGCAAGATGACTTCTGCCAATACTTCTAGATAGAAACTTTCTGAAGCTCGAGTCATATTCTTTCAGAATATGATTGAGGCTAGGAATGGATTTTTCTGATTCAGAAGGAGATCCAACATCTTTGGATAATTTTAAAACCTTTTTTTTCAGTTCAGAATTTTCCTCTTCCAGCTTCTTAGTTTCAGATTCAAATAGCTTTTTCAGTTTTTTGTATTTGATACTAAGATGAGCCTTGAGTTCCAGAAGTTCAGTTAAACTGGAAACTAACTCTTCTCTAGATAGTTCAGAAAATACCTCTTCAGAATCTGATTCTGATGTAGATTCTGATCCGTCATCCACTGTGGCCATCAGTGCAAGGTTTGCCTGCTCGCCTTCAGAGTCTGATTCTGATTCTGATTCTGAATCATCCCATGTTGCCATAAGACCTTTCTTTTTATGAAACTTCTTCTTGGGATTCTCCTTCTGAAGTTTTGGACATTCATTCTTGAAGTGTCCAGGCTCATTGCACTCATAGCAGATGACCTTCTTCTTGTCAGATCTTCTGCCTCCAGAAGATTCTCCTCTTTCAGGCTTCTTTGAGCTTCTGAAGCTCTTGAACTTCCTTTGCTTGCTCTTCCATAGTTGGTTTACCCTTCTAGAGATCATGGACAGTTCATCTTCTTCTTCTGATTCTGATTCTGATTCTTCAGAATCTACTTCTTCAGCCTGAAAAGCGTTAGTGCATTTTTTATAATTAGATTTTAATGCAATAGACTTACCTTTCTTTTGAGGTTCATTAGCATCCAGGTCAATTTCATGACTCCTCAGAGCACTGATCAATTCTTCAAGAGAGACTTCATTCAGATTCTTGGCAATTTTGAAAGCAGACACCATAGGACCCCATCTTCTTGGCAAGCTTCTGATGATCTTCTTAACATGATCAGCCCTTGTGTATTCCTTGTCAAGAACTCTCAATCCAACAGTTAGCATTTGAAATCTTGAGAACATCTTCTCAATATTTTCATCATCCTCCATCTTGAAGGCTTCATATTTCTGAATCAAGGCAAGAGCTTTAGTCTCATTGACTTGGGCATTACCTTCATGGGTCATTTTCAATGACTCATATATATCATAGGCAGTTTCCCTGTTAGATATTTTCTCATATTCAGCATGAGAGATAGCATTCAGCAAAACAGTCATACACTTATGATGATTTTTGAATTGCTTCTTTTGATCATCATTCATTTCTTGTCTTGTAAGCTTTACACCAGTAGCTTTCACTGGATGTTTGTAACCATCCATCAGCAGATCCCATAAGTCGCCATCTAGACCAAGGAAGTAACTTTCAAGTTTATCTTTCCAGTATTCAAAGTTTTCACCATCAAATACTGGTGGTCTAGTATAACCATTGTTACCATTTCCATTTTGTTGTTCAGCAGAGCCAGAAGTAGATGTATTTGTTGGATCTTCACCAGCCATCTTGACTTAAGCGTTTTTCTCTTCCTGAATCTTTTCTAAACACGGTTAAGTGCTTGCACCTTAGAACCGGCGCTCTGATGCCAATTGAAGGATAGAAAAACACTTAGATAGGGGGTTTGAATAAGTGTAGCTTTAAAACTTGTAAGATAAAAACTATTTGCACAATGATTTTTATCCTGGTTCGTTGTTAACTAAACTACTCCAGTCCACCCCCTTGGAGTGATTTACCTCACCTGAGGATTTAATCCACTAATCACACAAGATTACAATGGTTTTCCACTGAGACAACTTCTAAGTCTTCTAGAGTATACTGATCACAACCTGATCACTCTAGGAACAAACGGCTTAGATACCCTCTAAGACTTTCTAGAGTATTCTGATCAACAACCTAATCACTCTAGTTCTTACAAATTAATGTAAACAAATTCTTTTAAGAGTTACAATGCCATCTTGTACTTGCTTCTGATCTAATGTTTGTGTAAACAACGTTTGAATATGGTGCAGAGCATCTTCTTGTCTCCTGACCTTGAAGTGCTTCTTAACGTGATACCATGAGAACTTCAGTGCTTCTGCTTCTGATCTCAAGTCCTTATGATGCTTCCATAGACCATGTTCTGATTCTGCTTGACCATCTTCTGATGTCTTGCCAGACCATGTTCTGATGTTGCATGTTGAACCTTCTGAGTCAGTGCTTCTTGCGTTGATTTTGTGCATACTCTTTATGTGATTCCTGAAATGGAAATTGCATAGGATTAGAGTACCACATTATCTCATACAAAATTCATATACATTGTTATCATCAAAACTAAGAATATTGATCAGAACAAATCTTGTTCTAACACTTTGCTCTTTAGTTTTGAAGCTAAAAGTTCAGAAATGTAGAAGAAGAGAAATAAGGACTTTAGCTCGTAAATGAGCGTAGACTTTTTGAAGGTTTATGAAAAAGTGTAAGAAAAAGATTTAAGCCAAAGCAAAACAATCAGGGGCAAATTACCTGGTTAGATGAAAAATGTTCTTTTAGCCTTTCAGGGCTATCCATACCATAGGAGGGTAGGGAAGTCCTTTGATTTGGAGGTTGAAGGGTCGTCGAATTATCGTTCGCCATAAGATTGTCCCATGCCATAGAGGGGCAGGTAGTCTAAGGGAAGGATCAAAATAGCCTTTTGTTTAGGAAACCAGAGGATACCTCAGCACTTCGTAGGCAACTTCGAGGGACGAGATCATATTTGGCGAATCGAAGGCAGCATCATTAGGGACTTATGATCTTTGAATGAACTGAGGGCAACATTGTTGAGGTATCCTCGTATTCGAGGGACTTGGCTATTCTGCATTTAAAGGACAAGGCAACAGGCAACAAGAGAGGTACCATAAAAGGTGCGTGGGTGCAACAATCACGTGATCAGATTCAATTATATTATCTTGTAATTAGGTGATTCTAATTCAATTCAGAGTTATCACTCTCTAGAATTACTAATCATGCATAAATATAAATAATATGGCAGATTTAAGTGCCTTCAAGGCCACACAATACAACCTCGGAGCAGATACAAAAATATTATGGGAATGGGGAAAAGAGAAATAACAGAACCAACAGTGCAATAGATCTGACACAAGTAATAATTAAAGAAAGAAGAAAAAATAAATCAGGTTAGGTTTTAGGGTTACCGACTAGTCGAGCTTTGACGGATGGCTAGCCCTGAAAATTGGGGAAAAAGAAAAAAAATACCAAGGGGTGAGTGTATAGACAGTTCATTTAAATCAGCAAGGCAAAATTAAAAGGCAAAACTGATATTAAATTAAATGTAAAAGGAAACAATAAATGTAAGAGAAATTGAATCGGGACTTAGCTTTGATCTGATATGGTTCGTAGTCGGGGGAAATCCTGGTGCTAACCCTGAAAATGCACAAATAAACAGAAAATTTTTAGTGTAGGTATGACCTTCAAAAACCCTGATTAGGGTACGAATTAAATAAAATTAAAAGAATAAATGATCGATTTAATTAATTATTGGTTTTTCAACCTAATTAATTAAATCGATGGAAAAATTAAATTCGATTAAATATGTGAACTTACCATAATTTTTATTAATTAAAAGAAATTATTTATGATTTTATAAAATAAAAGAAAACAATTTAATCATAATTAAAATAATTAAAATAACTAAATAAACATTATAAAAGAAAAAGAGGTTTTAGAAAAAAAAAAGATTTTTTAGAAAGAAAAAAAAAGAGTTTGTGGAAAAAAATTATTATTGAAAATATATATATATATATATATATATATATATATATATATATATATATATATATATATATATAATATATATAATAAAAATAAATATGGATCATATAATTAAAAATAAAAAAATTTGCAAAAAAACTTAACTTTTGATCCTGTGTGGTCGGCGTGTCTAGTCCACCATGCACCTGCGTCTTGATGAGCATTGGATCAAGAGAGAAAACAATCTGATGGTCCTGATGACGAAGGCATATGGTTCCACAAGGGTGCGCGCTCACCTGATTCCCCAGACCTCTCAAAAAGCCACGCACGCTTTTTTATTTGAATGGGCCAATCGCATCAGGCCGGGTGGTTGTATTCTTCATGAAATATTCAGAACTGGCCTTTTACATCGCTTTTTGCAAGAACGCTTTAAAAGGATGATATCTTCTACACCTGCAAAATAGCGATTACGACCAAAACGCTATAGAAATTTGGCGCGGCCCTCTCAAAAGGATCGTCCAGTGTCACTGAACCTGAATATGGCCTTGATTTTGTCTAATTTTAGCTAAATCAAAAAGCTCTGATTAGGAGCTCCAAGATCCATCCATGGAGAATTCATGTACCTGCACTCAAACTCGACCAAACATTCCAGAAACGTTCCACATACTCATACAATCACATTTATGCAGTTTAAATTCATGAAAGATGCGTGTATTATGCAAATCGAAGGAAAGTTAGTAGCGACAAACCGTGGCTTATTACAGGCGATTCTGGACTTGTTGATCGAAGGTGAAGACCTGGATAGCTTCCAAACACCTTCAGGAACGTATTAGGATCAAGGAGACACTCTGAATTTGCTTCTAACTCCGAATTCAACTTTGAAATTTCTTGGAACTTTTGGACTCGGTTTTAGGGTTCTTGCACTGCAAATTTCGTGACCCCTTGCATCTGAATGGTCTATGTATTTATAATGCTTACTTTTAGGTCAACAATTATGGACTGAATCCCTTTGAATCAATGATTGACAATTTGGCAAAATTTGATTTGGAATTCTTACTAAATTTATCCAATATTTGATTCAATCATTCTTAAAATTAATTACACGAAATTTATATAATTATGGGATATTATTGATGATTGGTTATGATTGAATTTAAAAGAGAACCCAATCTTTTCAATTTTTCTTCAAATATTATTAAATATATGATTTAAATGAATAAAAAATTCACCTAAAATCAAATATTCATAATATTTTTGTGGCAATCAATTTTGAGGCCTTGGATGACTTGTGGATCAAGATTGGGCCATAAAAAGTTGGGCTCCTTTGCAAGAAAAATCAATTTGAAGCCTTTTGTTTCACATTTTCCTTCTCAAATTTGTCTAACTTTGACAAAGCATATTTCCCTCAATTTTTAGGGTATGGAGGAGTTCTAGGACTTTTTAGAAACCTCAAAATGTCCTCTACAAGCCACTTTGGAAGCTTTTTTCCATTTGAAGAATCTATCTTGATGATATGGGCTCTGACAAAAAAACTGTTTTTGGTTGACTTTCAAAAAGGACCTATAATCTTTTGATCCACATCTCTCAAATGAAGCATTTTTAGACTTGGCATGTGAGAGACAAAATTGTAGAGAATTCAATTTCTTTCAAAATGAGCTTTGGATGGAAAATTTCTGATGTTCCATGTGGCAGTTATGGCTGGTCAAAGTTCAGTTGACTTTCTCCTATGAAAACCCTAATTTAGAAACTTTTGAATTTGTTGATTTCTGATCTTTCCTTGATGAACCATGATCAATTCTTGATCAAATGGTGAATGATACTTAAATATAAGGATATTGACAAAAAATCAGGAGTTTTGACTGTACTTTGACCACAATTGATCTTTAGGTCAAATCAGTCGACTGTTGACTTTCTGAGCAATTGAGTGATCAACTCTATGAATTGAGACCTGAATTTTGTCATGGAGGTAGTTTGGAATATCATAAACCATATGAGATGCCTTGGAGCCTTTGGTTCATTGATTTTCCCTCAGAACAACAAAACCCTAATTCTTTGAGCCTTGTTTAGGAGAGGGTGTCTTTGAACTTTGTACCTTGATTTGAATTTGAATAGGAGAGATAGTATGGGCAAATTTTGGGGTATGGCAGCTGCCCCTGTTCAATTGTCTTAAACCTGAAGATGTAGAGTGGTTTGTACGCCAGTCGGTATCTGAAGGTGGAAGATGATTGAACACTAGTATCATACCCCAAAATTTGCCCATACTATTTCTCCTATCCAAATTCAAATCAAGGTTCAAAGCTCCAAGACACACTCTCCTAAACAAGGCTCAGAGAATTAGGGTTTTGTCATTCTGAAGGAAAATCAATGAACCAATGGCTCCAAGGCATCCCACATGGTTTATGATACCCCACATTACTTCCATGACAAGTTTCAGGTCTCAATTCAAAAGATTGATCACTCAATTGTTCAGAAAGTCAATAAGTCGACTAGGTTGACCTAAAGGTCAACTGTGGTCAAAGTACAGTCAAAACTCTTGATTTTTTGTCAACATCCTCATATTAAAGTATCATTCACCATTTGATCAAGAATTGATCATGGTTCATCAAGGAAAGATCAGAAATCATCAATTCCAAAAGTTTCCAAATTAGGGTTTTCATAGGAGAAAGTCAACTGAACTTTGACCAGCCATAACTCTCACATGGAACATCAGAAATTTTCCATCTAAATTTCATTTTGAAGGAAATTGAATTCCCTACAATTTTGTCTCTCACATGCCAAGTCCAAAAATGTTTCATTTGAGAGATATGGGTCAAAAGATTATAGGTCCTTTTTGAAAGTCAACCAAAAGCAGTTTTTTGTCAAAGTCAATATCATCAAGATAAATTCTTCAAATGGGAAAAAGCTTCCAAAATGGCTTGTAGAGGACATCTTGAGGTTTCCAAAAAGTCCTAGAACTCCTCCATATCTTAAAAATTGAAGGAGATATGCCTTGTCAAAGTTAGACTATTTTGGAGGGAAAAATGTGAAGGAACTTGAATATTTTTGCAAACGGGCCCAAGCTTTTGTGATCCAATCTTGCTCCCCGAGCCATCTAGAAGATCCAAATCCCTTTGCCACGAAATTTTGATCAATATTTGATTTTTTTATTGAATTTATATTCATTAAAATATAATTTAAATCAAATAAATCAAAGAAATTTGAAAAAATTTGATTTAATTATATTTTCCAATCAATTCAATCAATAATTAAACACAATATTTGGTATAATTTCGTGCAAATGCTAATTGAGAGAAATTGGATCAAGATTGGACATATTTAGAAACTTTAAAAATCATATTCAATCAAATTTCCAATTAATGGATTAAAGGAGATTTTTATGCTTTGATTCACCCTAATCTATTCTCTATAAGTACATGAACAAGACCATATGCCAGGGGACGAAAAAATATGCAAGAAGGAACCCTAACTGAATTTGCAAAAAGCCAAGAAAACTCAAAGATCGAAATCAAGAGTGCAAGCCAATTCAAAGCCTCCAATTGATCTAAATACATTCCTTGGGAGTTTCTGAAGCTATCCCAATCATCACACTCGATCAGCAAGCCCACAACGAAGCCCTATTGCTCACGGTTTGTCTAAACCTAAATTGATTCGATTGCATTTGTTTAGGCATCCATATCAATCTAATTGCATATTCGTGTTTAGAATGTTATGTTTATCGTTTCTGGAAAGTTTGGTGTGTCATGATGCGGTTATGAGTGATATGCCATGTTAGGGTTCAAGCCTTCAAATTAGGGTTTTTTGATACAGGTTCCTTTTGATCCAATTGATGCCATGATCAGGTTCGTGAGATCCATACGAACATAATGGACCCCTCGCGAAATATTTTTGTATGTGTTTGCCCCTATTCGCTATTTTCAAGTGAAGCTTTCATGGCGCTTTTTGTGAAAAGCGCTGTAAAAATGGTTTGTTTCAGAAATTGGGGAAGAAGACGAAGACGTGGCCACACGTGATTGGTCCATTCAAAACGATTTTTGGCGTGCGAGTTTGGTTACTCCTGGGATCTGGTGCGTTAAGAAACATGTGATACCATGGTCCTTCGCTCTCCTGGCCACAGGATCATCTTCCAGTCTCATCCAACGCGAAGGAAGCTGCAGGTGCACCATAGACCATCAGAGCCATGCCACACTAGATCAAAACGCTAAGTTTACAAATTTTTTATATTTAATTGCATAATCTTTTTTTATTATATTTATATATATATATATATATTTGTTTGACTTAGTTTTTTTTACTAATATAATTAGTTTTCTAAAATCTTTTTTTTATAATAATAATAATATTTATTTATTTATATTATTTATATTTATTATATTTATCTTTTTATATATAATACTTATTTATTTATTTTCTTTTACATATTTATTTTATTTATTTATTTTAATTATATTATTTATTTTAATATCTTTAATAAATTCATACTTATTTTATTTTAATTCATAAAATCATAAAAATGCTTTTGTCTGGTTATATTTATTTTCTTTTCTTCGATTTAATTAATTAGGTTGCGAAACCAATAATTAATTAAATCGATTTTGTTATTTTATTCAATTTACGCCCGAATCAGGGTTTACGAGAATTTGCCCTACACTAAAAATATTTTCCTGTGTCCTTTTCAGGGTTTATTTTCAGATGCCTTCCGATTACGCGCCACGCCCTTCACAAAGCTAAGTCCCGATTCAATTTTCTTTATTATTTATTTTCCCCTTCTTTTTTATATATAACACAAAAGAACTTTCATACACTCACTTCCTATTATTTTGTTGTTAATTCTCAGATGTTCAGAGTCAATGCTCGAGGCAACCTCCGACTGTCAATCTTATCAATCAAAGCTAAGTTTCCATATTTTTTTTCTTTTATCTTTTTATTTTTGATTAGGGCTAACCTATTTGCCAAAGGAATTGATAATGCACTCACTTCTTTTTTTTTTCTTTCTATTTTTCCCACCTTTTCAGGGTTTGCCAACCGCCAAAGCTCGAATAGTCGGTAACCCTAAAGCTCTAACCTCTTTTATTTTTCTGCCTAATTATTACTTATGCCAAACCCGCTGGCTTCTTTTTCCCCTCCCCTATTATTATGTATCTGTTTCTGGCTTGTATTGGTTGGCCTTAAAGGCACTTAAAATTGTTTTATATTTTCTGCCATGATTAGTAATTTAGGGAGTGCAACCATGAACTGAATTAGATTCATTTAATTACAAGATAATATATTCTGAATTGAATCACGTGATTGTTGCACCCACGCACACCTTTTTTGGTAACCTCTCTTGTTGCCTGTTGCCTGCTGCCTGCTGCCTGTTGCCTTGTGTTTTTTTGCAGAATAGCCATGTCCCTCGAATACGAGGATACCTCAGCCATGTTGCCTCGATTAATGCAAAGATCATAAGTCCCTAATGATGCTGCCTTCGATACACTAATATGATCTCGTCCCTCGGAAGTTGCCTACGAAAGGCTGAGGTGTCCTCTGGTTGCCTAACGAAAGGCTATTCTGATCCTTCCCTTAGACTACCTGCGTCTTTATGGCATGGGACAGTCTTATGGCGAACGATAACTCGATGACCCGTTAACATCCAAATGAAAGGCTTCCTGCCCTCTTATGGCATGGATAGACCCTTTCACCCTGAAAGGCTAAAAGACTTGTTTTTTCTACATTATTAAGGTAATTGCTCCTAATTGCCTTGCTCTGGCTAAAACCTTTTTCTACACTTTTTTTCATAAACTTTCAATATGGCTACGCTCATTTACGAGCTAAAGTCCGTATTCACTTCTTCTACATTTCTTTCAAAAGAACAGAGCAATTAAGAGCCCATGGATAACCATGGATGCGAAGGGTGCCTTACACCTTCCCTTTGCATAAATTACCCCCCGAACTCAGTTTTTTATTTAAAAGGTTTTTCCTATTCTTTTAGCCTTTTCGATATTTGGATAAAATAAAAGTCGGTGGCGACTCTTGCTATCCGCAATATTTTGATAAAAAGTCAGTTCACCGTATTACAACTAGAATACCAAGAAACTTGCCCTAGCTGACATGTGGATTTTTGTCAGAGATGGGCTTGAAGATGTTATCCAGGGGTTTGGAAAAGATGTATGATTGAGATGGGCTTAAAGATGCCATCCATCTTGATAGACTTGATAGTCAGAATACGTCGTACATTAGACCGAGTCTAGTTTGCATCAGCAGATGTCTAGAAAACCGTGCGTTAGGCTAAAGGATATGTCGTGCGTTAGATCAGATCCAATTTGCATCCGTAGATGTCTGGAAAACCGTGCGTTAGGTTGAAGGTTGAGTCGTGTGTTAGACTAAATCCAATTTGCATCCGTAGATGTCTGGAAAACCGTGCGTTAGGTTGAAGGTTGAGTCGTGCGTTAGACTAAATCCAATTTGCATCCGCAGATGTCTGGAAAACCGTGCGTTAGGTTGAAGGATGAGTCGTGCATTAGACTAAATCTAATTTGCATCCGTAGATGTCTGGAAAACCGTGCATTAGGTTGAAGGATGAGTCGTGCGTTAGATTAAATCCAATTTGCATCAGTAGATGTCTGGAAAACCGTGCGTTAGGTTGAAGGATGAGTCGTGCGTTAGACTAAATCCAATTTGCATCCGTAGATGTCTGGAAAGCCGTGCGTTAGGCTGAAGGATGAGTAGTACGTTAGACCGAATCCTAATTGCATCCGTAGATGTCTGGAAGGCCGTGCGTTAGGCTTTGCTTTGAATAAGATTTGAATCTTTGTGATGTACCTGTCAGATGTTGTCAGCTTTATGCAATGTCATGGTGCATGTATTATGTGACGAGCTTCTCAAAATAAATGAGAAACTTATATGTTATGTATGAATATGTTTATGAGGTAACGTATGCAATGTGTAAATATGTTTATGATATACGATGTATGACTATGATTCGTGCTATTTGGAACATCTTGATTGAGGAGATAGATCTTTCTGTTATTGTAATTTTGATGTTTTGATCTTATCTTGGAGATGCTCAGTCGGGGATTTATGATTTCTGCTTGGGGATGATCAGTGACTTGATATACCCTGACTGGGGATGAAAGATGTCGGGGAACCGGTAGTGTTGAAGATGTAAAACTCTGTTGGGGAGCTATGTCTTTTGTTGAGAGTATTTGAAGATATCTTCTTAATGATTACTCTACGGGGATTCCTTCAGATTGTCGACTTTGAGGGAGGACTTCTGGATTACTTTAGACATTGTCTTTTGGCCTTTCCTATCTAAAGAACTAACAGATGTTTTTACTAAAAGGAAAGATAAATGATAATCATTTTCATATGCATATGTTCATTCAAAATTATCATTGGACGTTTGCGTATTCGAAAAAAAGAAAAGGAAAATTGAGAAGAATAAGAATGAAAATAACTTGTATTAAGGAAAAAAACCATGAATAGGCAAAATAAGGAACATATTGTGTGTTTTTGAAAAGGTACAAAAATAGAACAAAGAAAAGTAGCTATGTGGGAATAATCCTATTGAGTTTCAATTCTGCTATTGTTATTATGTCTTCGAGCATCTCATCCCTTGCTTGTTGGAGAAAGGTGATTGAATTGGTCTGAGCCCTTTGAACTTGATGTTGTAGATATAACTGAATGATTTGAACGAGACATAGTCATACGCTTTAATCCTTAACTTTTGCATAGGCCGCCCTTTCAGGTTTTCAGCCTAACAGGATACCCTTTTTTGCCCAAGTCGCCCTTTCGGGTTTTTAACTTGCTGGTGTACATTTTTATATATATCCCTAATTTTTGCCCGAACCCTTTTGATTCGCCGGGATGCCCTTACTTTTGCCTAGGTACGTCGACCTAGCGGGTCGTATTTATGCGTAGTATTTTTTACTATGTCTGCGTTCACAGGATGTGGGAAGTCTTCGCCATCCATAGTAGTGAGTATCATTGCTCCTCCAGAGCATATCTTCTTGATTACGAATGGTCCTTCATATGTGGGCGTCCACTTGCCCCTAGGATCTCCTTGTGGTAGAATAATTCTCTTTATAACCAAGTCACCAATCTGGTATGCTTGTTGCTTGACTCTCTTGTTAAATGTCTTGATCATACGTTTCTGGTATAACTGCCCATGACAAACAGCCGCGAGCCTCTTCTCATCAATCAGGTTTATCTGGTCTAGTCGAGTCTGAATCCATTCGTCTTCGTCTAACTCTGCATCCTTCATGATCCTTAGAGACAGAATCTGAACCTCAACCGGTAGCACAACTTCCATGCCATAAACTAGTGAGAATGGGGTTGCCCCAGTTGAGGTACGTGCTGAGGTACGGTAACCATGAAGAGAAAATGGTAACATCTCATGCCTATCCTTATAGGTCACAGTCATTTTATGTACAATCTTCTTTATGTTCTTGTTGGCGGCCTCCACAGCGCCATTCATCTTTGGTCTATATGGAGAAGAATTATGGTGCTTGATATTGAACTGTGTGTAGAGCTCAGTAATCATCTTGTTGTTCAAATTGGTACCATTGTCTGTGATAATCCTTTCGGGGATGCCATATCGACAAATAAGATTGTGCTTAATGAATCGAGCCACCACATTCTTAGTAACGGAGGCGAATGAAGAAACTTCTACCCATTTGGTGAAGTAATCAATGGCCACAACGATGAAACGATGTCCATTAGAAGCAGTAGGTTTGATTTCCCCGATCATGTCGATGCCCCACATTGCAAAGGGCCAAGGAGCAGTCAGGACATTCAGTGGAACTGGAGGTACGTGTACTTTGTCGGCATAGATCTGGCACTTGTGACAAGTTCTGGAATACTGATGGCAGTCAATTTCCATAGTGGACCAGTAGTATCCCGCTCTCAGAATCTTTTTAGCCATAGTATGTCCACTAGAATGAGTTCCAAAGGTGTCGTCATGCATGTCTTCCATAATCTCTTCTGCTTCCTTCTTGTTCACACAGCGAAGCAAAGTTGAATCATGGTTGCGCTTGTATAAGGTGCCATTACTCAGGAAGAACTTTGAAGCAAACCTTCTCAAGAACTTTTTGTCATTGATAGATGCCCCTTCAGGGTATTCCTGAGCTTCGAGGTATCTTTTTACTTCATGAAACCATGGCTTTTCTTCGACCTCGTCAGTAGTTATCTCGTAATAGTATGTCGGTTCGTCGTGTCTTTCAATAATAACTATAGGAGCCTCGTTGTCCCATCTGACCTTGAACATGGATGACATTGTAGCTAACGCGTCTGCCAGTTGATTCTCTTCTCGGGGAATATGTTCAAACGTGATCTCTTCGAAGTGTGGAATCAAGGATAGCACCAAATCTTTGTAAGGCATGAGATTAGGATGTTTCGTGTCCCATTCTTCTTTGATCTGACTAATTACTAGGGTTGAATCCCCATATACTTCCAAGAATTTGATTCTTAGGTCGATAGCGGCTCTGAGACCCATGATACACGCTTCATACTCAGCCATATTATTGGTACAATCGAAATAGAGTCTTGTTGTGAACGGGGTGTGTCCACCTGCAGGAGAGATAATCACAGTGCCAATACCATTGCCAAGTGCGTTCAAAGCTCCGTCAAACACCATAGTCCATCGGGATCCTAGTTCAGGTCCTTCATCTGGACCAGGTTGTTCATAATCAATTACAAGCATAACATCTTCATCTGGTAATTCAAAACTCATAGATTGATAATCGTCTACGGCTTGCTGAGCCAAATGATCTGCTAACACACTTCCTTTGATTGTCTTTTGTGTTGTATACTGGATGTCGTACTCCGTTAATATCATTTGCCATCTTGCTATTCGTCCTAAGAGAGCGGGTTTCTCGAACACGTACTTGATAGGATCCATCCTAGAGATCAATAAAGTGGTATGGTTCAACATATACTGTCTCAGTCGGCGAGCATCCCATGCCAAAGCACAACAAGTTTTCTCGAGCAGTGAGTATCTTGTTTCACAGTCGGTAAACTTTTTGCTAAGGTAGTATATTGCATGCTCTTTTCGACCAGACTCGTCATGTTGCCCCAGTACACACCCCATTGAGTTCTCCAATACTATTAAGTACATAATTAGAGGTCTTCCTTCAACAGGTGGTATCATAATTGGAGGTTATTGAAGATATTTCTTGATTTTGTCAAAGGCTTCTTGGCATTGGTCATTCCATTTTACTGCTTGATCTTTCCTCAATAGTTTGAAGATTGGCTCACAAGTAGCGGTCAGATGGGAAATAAATCTGGCAATGTAGTTCAAACGTCCCAAGAATCCTCTAACTTCTTTCTAATTCCGTGGAACCGGCATTTCTTGTATGGCTTTTACTTTCGCAGGATCGACTTCAATACCTTTGCTGCTAACAACGAAACCCAGTAGCTTACCAGACCTCACACCAAAAGTACACTTATTTGGATTCAGTCTCAACTTGTATTTCTTCAACCTATCAAACAACTTCTGCAGGTGGACCAGATGTTCTTCTTCGGTGTTGGACTTTGCGATCATATCATCAACATAGACCTCTATTTCTTTATGAATCATGTCATGGAACAGAGCTACCATTGCACGTTGGTACGTTGCCCCATGCATTCTTCAACCCAAATGGCATGACCTTGTAACAGAAGGTGCCCCAAGGCGTAGTGAAAGTTGTTTTTTCCATGTCTTCGGGCGCCATCTTAATCTGATTGTAACCTGAGAAACCATCCATGAAAGAAAATACTTTGCATTGCGCAGTGCTATCACCTAGGATGTCAATATGCGGTAGGGGAAAATCATCTTTAGGACTTGCTCGATTCAAATCTCTATAGTCTACACACATTCTGACCTTTCTGTCTTTCTTGGGTATCGGTACTATATTGGTGATCCATGGTGGATAACTCACAACTTTCAAGAAATCGGCGTTGAACTGTTTCTCAACCTCTTCTTTGATTTTCTGAGCCATGTCGGGTCTGCTTCTTCGTAACTTCTGTTTAACCGGAGGACTATTTTCTTTGATAGGCAGACGGTGGACCACAATATCAGTATCAAGCCCAGGCATATCTTCGTAAGACCAAGCAAAGATCTCAACATTGTCTCGTAACATCTGAATTAACCTCTGTTTGACAACATCCTCTAATTCGGCCCCTATCTTGATTTCTTTCTTTTCTTCGTCAGTACCTATATTCACGACCTCAATTGGCTCTTCGTGCGGCTATATAGTCTTTTCTTCTTGCTCTAGTAATCTGGCAAGTTCTCTAGGCACTTCACAATCTTCCTCACCTTCATCCTCAGCTTGGTAGATTGGATTTTCAAAATCATATTTAGCAATAGCAGAGTCGTTATCAATAGGATTCAGGGTGGATATGGATCTGCATTGCATTATGTGGGTGTGCGTAAGAATACATAGCTATAGAAAAGTAAAGAAGAAAAATAAAACGCGAACACACAATTTTGAATACGAAACGTCCAATGTTTTATTGAATGAAAATATGCTTATGAAATGACAAGCCCTAACAATGGACCGTTGTGCCCCGGGCAAGACACACGGCTTTAAAGTTTATTGTTTATTGAAGTACAGAAATTAAAATTGAAAACATAAAAGAAAACAAAACTAGAAACGGCAATTACTCCTGACTATAGGAGATAGAGATAATGTCTTCGGTTTTCCAGTTATCCAGCCCTTCGTTAGGTGTAGGAAAGATCCACTTGTCTAGGTTGTAATTATCTTCATCTTCTCCGATGGCATTGACTCCTTTGCTGATGAAATGATACTTCAAACCTTTTAGACGAGGATGTTGTTCTCCCTTCCGATCCTTAGTAGTGCAGCCTAAACCCCATTTGTTGGATTTGTACGGAATGCCAGGTAATTGCCCCCAGATAGTGCAGCCACCTTCTTCTACCACAGCCCTAGCATCTTTCAGGGAGGCCATTATAGGAGGAACTTTGGTGACTTTAGGAACAACTTTGATGGGTTTAGTCTCAGGAACCACTTGAGGGACTAATTCAAACGCTTGACGGGGAGATTCAAAAGCCTCTCCAGTGAACTCGACATACTTGGTCTCATCTATGAAGCTCACCACATACTCTTCTTCACCATACATAGTGACGATCTTGCCTTTCGCTGGATATTTCAGTTTTTGATGGAGAGTTGAAGTCACATCATTTTCCCCATGTATCCAAGGATGCCCAAGTAGACAGGAATAAGCGGGACGGATGTCCATCACATAGAACATAATATGGGAAGTCTGGGAACCTACTCTGATCGGGAGCTCAACTTCACCATATACAGTACTCATTGTACCATCGAAAGCTTTTACTATCACATCACTGGATTTCAGCTCAATTCCGTCAGGGTTGAGTTTGTCCAGCACCAACTTGGGTAGCACATTCAGAGACGATCCATTGTCAACCAGTACATGAGCCAGAGTGGTTCCCCCACATTCAATGGAGATATATAGCGCCTTGTTATGATTCTTTCCACTAGGACTCAGATCAGCATCAGAAAACCCAAGGTAGTTATCTGTTGTCAGGTTTGCAATACAATTCTTGAGTTGAGTGACGGAAATCTCTTGTGGCACATGAGAAGCCTCTAGAAATTTCATCATAGCCTTGGCATGAGTCTTGGAACAACTTAAGAGTGATAGCATAGAGATCTTAGAAGGAGTATGCCCCAATTGTTCAACAATGTCGTAATTACTCTTGCAGATGATCTTCAGGAATTCATTCGTTTCTTCAGATGGTGAATTTTTTGTGACGGTCTCAGGTTCATACAACGGTCCTTTACCACAAGCATCAGCATTTGGAGTAATAGTAATAGCAGGCAAAGCAGTGTTCAGAGAGATCTCAGGAGAAAACACCCTTCCACTTCTTGTCACTTTACTAGTTCCAGCAATATTACCCACGTCAGGATTGGCGTCTTTAGAAACTTTTTCAGCTATGAGTTCTTGCTTAACCCCTTGAACATAGACCTCGGCACCATAATTCCAAGGGATAGCTTTATCAGAAGAATATGGCATTGGACCAAGTTTAGTAATAATAATCGGAGCCACACGGGGTTCAGCAGAAATTTTGAAAGGAGCCTTGGTAGGGATCTTTAGCGGAGCTTTGGAAATTACGGACACATCTTCGATCTTCAAGCCATGGGAGAAACCCTCGCACAAATTCTCAATAGAAAGAATCTTCTCAAATCTGATAGTGCCACGATCCATCCAGCCTTGGATACCTCTTTTCAGATTCTCACAACCATTAGGTAGGGATGCACAGTAATAACAACCTGGGTCGCAACCTAGAAATAAACCAGCTTGCAGCAACTTTCTCTTGATGTCAAGGAGCGGTGTTGACAGATCTCTCACATCATATACATGGATTGTGTCCATGATAGCGTTAACGGTCTTGTCATGTTTTGGCATGGGAGCAGTAATGACATTCGGAGTTTCCGGCGGGTCAAACTCGATTTCACCAGCATCTATCATGTCTTGGATCTTATTTTTCAACACCCAACAATTATTAGCAGTGTGTCCAGGGCTATTAGAGTGGTACACACATTTTGCATTAGGATCATAGTTTGGAGACGTAATGGTGACATTCTTTGGAGGATCTCTTATGGTGATCAGATTGGCCTTCAACAGATGTTGCAGGGCTTGAGATAAAGGCATATTGATTTTAGTGAATTGCCTTCTAGGTGTGTCTGGCCTACGCTAATATCTTTGTCTAGAAGCTTGTTGAGGTGTTGGTGTAGAGATGAGGACAGCTCCAACAGATTGGTTCTGCTCATTCTTATTACGGCCCCTCTGACTATGAACAGCATTAGACTCATTTCTTCCATGATAGGGATTCTTTGCAGTACCAGAAGATGTGCCCACTTGAATCTTCCCACTTTGAATACCACTCTCAACATGTTCTCCAGTCAGCATAAGATCAGTAAAACCAGATGAGGAGCTACCCAGCAAGTGACTATAGAATGGCCTAGTTAGCATGCCCATGAACATGTCCACCAGTTCCCTATCGGTCAAAGAAGGTTGGACTCTTCCAGCTAAATCTCTCCACTTTTGAGCATACTCCTTAAAGCTCTCCTTGGGTCCCATAGACATGCTTTGTAATTGCATGCGAGTTGGTGCGAGGTCAGAATTATATTGATATTGCTTGTAAAAAGCAGCAGCCATGTCCTCCCATGTGCGAATGTTACCACTCTCCAGCTGATAGTACCATTCCAATTGAGTCCCAGACAAACTCTCTTGGAAGAAATGAATCCACAGTCTCTTGTCTCTAGTATGAGGTTGTATTTTCCTCACATACGATCTCAGGTGCATCTTGGGACAAGAGACTTCATCATACTTAGCAAAAGCGGGAGTCTTGAATTTTGGAGGAATAACGACTCCAGGAATGAGTCCCAACTCTTCAAAATCCAGCCCAGGTACCTTCTGAATTCCATGTTTCTCAGACGCTCTTCTAGTAGCCTATGTTAGAACAAGATTTGTTCTTATCAATTATCTTAGTTTTGATGATAACAATAATATGAATTTTGCTTAAGATAATATGGTACTCTAATCCAATGCAATTTCCCTTTCAGGAAATATATATAAAGAGTACGCATAATTCAGCGCTCAGAAGTTGTGTCTCAAATGGTTCAGCATGCAACATCAGAACATGGTCTGGCAAGACATCAGAAGATGGTCGAAGCAGAATCAGAACATGGGTCTATGGAAGCATCAGAAGAACATGAGATCAGAAGCACTGAAGATCAGAAGATGGTATCACGCAACAGAAGCACTTCAAGATCAGAAGATCAGAAGATGCTATGCACCAAGCTGTTTGACTCTGATGATATTCAAACGTCGTATTCACAAACATCAGATCAGAAGGAAGTACAGGTGGCAGACTACGCTGACTGACAAAAGGAACGTTAAAGCTACTAAAGGCTACGTCAGTAGACACAGCGTGAACAAGGCTCGAGGTAGTTGACAAAAGCGTATAACATTAAATGCAATGCTGTACGGAACACGCAAAGCATTAAATGCACTCAACGGTCATCTTCTCAACGCCTATAAATATGAAGTTCTGATGAGAAGCAAGGTTAACGATTCTGCACCAAAAACAACTTATATCAAACTTGCTGAAACGCTGTTCAAATCAAAACTCAGAATCTTCATCAAAGCTCACTACATTGCTGTTGTAATATTTTAGTGAGATTAAGCTTAAACGATTAAGAGAAATATCACAGTTGTGATTATCGCTTTTAAGAAGCATTTGTAATACTCTTAGAATTACATTAAGTTGTAAGGAACTAGAGTGATCGTGTTGATCAGAATACTCTAGGGAAGTCTTAGGAGTGAACTAAGCCTAGAGTGATCGTGTTGATCAGTAGACTCTAGAAAAGTCTTAGAGGGTATCTAAGCAGTTGTTCCTGGAGTGATCAGTGTGTGATCAGAAGACTCTGGAAGACTTAGTTGCGGACTAAGTGGAAAACCATTGTAATCCGTGCGATTAGTGGATTAAATCCTCAGGTTGAGGTAAATCATCTCTGCGGGGGTGGACTGGAGTAGCTTCGTTAACAGCGAACCAGGATAAAAATAATTGTGCAATTTATTTTTATCGTCCAAGATTTTAAGTCACACTTATTCAATCCCCCCCCCCCTTTCTAAGTGTTTTTCTATCCTTCAATTGGTATCAGAGCGCCGGTTCTAAGGTGCAAGCACTTAACCGTGTTTAGAAAAGATTCAAGAAGAGAAAAACGCTTCAGTAAAAGATGGTTGATGAAAGTGAAAAGACTACACCTACACCTGCATCTACATCTGGCTCTGCTGAGCAATACAACGGTAACAATGGTTATACTAGACCGCCGGTATTTGATGGTGAAAACTTTGAATACTGGAAAGATAAACTAGAAAGTTACTTTCTGGGTCTAGATGGTGATCTATGGGATCTTCTGATGGATGGTTACAAACATCCAGTAAATGCCAGTGGCGCAAAGCTGTCAAGGCAAGAAATGAATGATGATCAAAAGAAGCTTTTCAGGAATCATCATAAATGCAGAACTGTTTTGCTGAATGCTATCTCTCATGCTGAGTATGAGAAGATATCTAACAGGGAAACGGCCTATGACATATATGAGTCCTTGAAAATGACTCATGAAGGAAATGCTCAAGTCAAGGAGACTAAAGCTCTAGCCTTAATCCAGAAGTATGAAGCCTTCAAGATGGAGGATGATGAAGACATTGAAAAGATGTTTTCAAGATTTCAAACTCTTACTGCTGGATTGAGAGTTCTTGACAAGGGATACACCAAGGCTGATCACGTAAAGAAGATCATCAGAAGCTTACCCAGAAGATGGGGTCCTATGGTGACTGCATTCAAGATTGCAAAGAATCTGAATGAAGTTTCTCTGGAAGAGCTGATCAGTGCCTTGAGAAGCCATGAAATTGAGCTGGATGCAAATGAGCCTCAAAAGAAAGGTAAGTCTATTGCATTAAAATCTAATATCAAGAAATGCACTAACGCTTTTCAGGCCAAAGAAGAAGATCCTGAAGAATCAGAATCTGAAGAAGAAGATGAACTGTCCATGATTTCCAGAAGGGTAAATCAACTCTGGAAGAGCAAGCAAAGGAAGTTCAGAGGCTTCAGAAGTTCAAAGAGATTTGAACATGGAGAATCTTCTGATGAAAGAAGATCTGACAAGAAGAAGGTCATGTGCTATGAATGCAATGAGCCAGGACACTTCAGAAATGAGTGTCCAAATCTTCAGAAGGAAAATCCCAAAAAGAAGTGTCATAAGAAGAAAGGTCTTATGGCAACCTGGGATGAGTCAGAAGATGATTCAGAAGATGAGCAGGCCAACTGTGCGCTGATGGCGACAGAAGATGACGGATCAGAATCTACATCAGAATCAGATTCTGAAGAGATATCCTTGGCTGCAAGAAGGACAAAGCACAACATGTCATGGTACCTGGACTCTGGATGCTCACGACACATGACAGGAAGAAGGTCTATGTTCCAAGACCTGGTGCTTAAGTCTGGAGGAGAAGTCAAGTTTGGAGGAGATCAGAAGGGCAAGATAATTGGCTCTGGAACCATAAAGTCTGGTAACTCTCCTTCCATTTCTAATGTACTTCTTGTAGAAGGATTAACTCATAACCTCTTATCTATCAGTCAATTAAGTGACAATGGTTATGATATAATCTTCAATCAAAAGTCTTGCAAGGCTGTAAATCAGAAGGATGGCTCAATCCTATTTACAGGCAAGAGGAAGAATAACATTTATAAGACAGATCTGCAAGATCTTATGAGTCAGAAGGTGACTTGTCTTATGTCTGTTTCTGAAGAGCAGTGGGTCTGGCACAGAAGATTAGGTCATGCTAGTTTGAGAAAGATTTCTCAGATTAACAAACTGAATCTTGTCAGAGGACTCCCTAATCTGAAATTCAAATCAGATGCTCTTTGTGAAGCATGTCAGAAGGGCAAGTTCTCCAAACCTGCATTCAAGTCTAAGAATGTTGTTTCTACCTCAAGGCCATTAGAACTCTTGCACATTGATCTGTTTGGCCCAGTCAAAACAGCATCTGTCAGAGGAAAGAAATATGGATTAGTCATCGTAGATGATTATAGTCGCTGGACGTGGGTAAAATTCTTGAAACACAAGGATGAGACTCATTCAGTGTTCTTTGATTTCTGCATTCAGATTCAATCTGAAAAAGAGTGTAAAATCATAAAGGTCAGAAGTGATCATGGTGGTGAATTTGAGAACAGATCCTTTGAAGAATTCTTCAAACAAAATGGTATTGCCCATGATTTCTCTTGTCCTAGAACTCCACAGCAAAATGGGGTTGTAGAACGAAAGAATAGGACTCTGCAAGAAATGGCCAGAACCATGATCAATGAAACCAATATGGCTAAGCATTTCTGGGCAGAAGCAATAAACACTGCATGCTATATTCAGAATAGAATCTCTATCAGACCTATTCTAAATAAGACTCCCTATGAACTGTGGAAGAATAGAAAGCCCAACATTTCATATTTCCATCCTTTTGGATGTATATGCTTTATTCTGAACACTAAAGATCATCTTGGTAAGTTTGATTCCAAAGCTCAAAAGTGTTTCCTTCTTGGATATTCTGAACGCTCAAAAGGCTACAGAGTATATAATACTGAAACATTGGTTGTAGAAGAATCAATCAATATCAGGTTTGATGATAAGCTTGGTTCTGAAAAACCAAAGCAGTTTGATAATTTTGCAGATTGTGATATTGATATATCAGAAGTTGTTGAGCCAAGAAGCAACGCATCAGAAGCAGAGCCTCTCAGAAGCAAAGAATCTGAAGATCAAGTATCAGCTTCTCTGGAGGATCTAAGCATATCTGAAGAACCATCTGTCAGAAGATCATCCAGACTCATCTCTGGTCATTCAGAAGATGTCATTCTTGGAAAGAAGGATGATCCAATCAGAACAAGAGCATTCCTTAAGAACAATGCAGACTGTCAACTAGGTCTTGTATCTTTGATCGAGCCAACTTCTGTTGATCATGCTCTAGAAGATCCAGACTGGATAATTGCTATGCAAGAAGAACTGAATCAGTTTACAAGGAATGATGTTTGGGATCTTGTTCCTAGACCAGATGGATTCAATATAATTGGTACAAAATGGGTCTTCAGAAACAAGCTCAGTGAGAAAGGTGAAGTGGTAAGGAACAAAGCCAGACTGGTGGCTCAGGGTTATAGTCAGCAAGAAGGGATTGACTATACAGAAACCTTTGCACCAGTAGCCAGGTTAGAATCTATTCGTCTATTAATTTCTTTTGCCACTCAACATAACATCACTCTCTATCAAATGGATGTTAAGAGTGCCTTCTTAAATGGTTATATAGATGAAGAAGTCTATGTCCATCAACCTCCTGGTTTTGAAGACTCTATGTCTCCGAATCATGTGTTTAAACTAAAGAAATCATTATATGGATTGAAGCAAGCTCCCAGAGCTTGGTATGAACGCTTAAGTTCTTTCCTTCTAGATAATGGTTTCACTAGAGGAAAAGTGGACACTACTCTCTTTTGTAAAACCTTTAAAAGGGATATTTTAATTTGTCAAATATATGTGGATGATATTATTTTTGGAACATCTAATGCTACACTTGGAAAGGAGTTTGCTGAGTCTATGCAGGCTGAGTTTGAAATGAGCATGATGGGAGAACTCAAGTATTTCCTTGGAATACAAATAAATCAAACATCAGAAGGAACATATGTTCACCAAACCAAGTATGTGAAGGAACTTCTGAAGAAGTTTAATCTTCTAGACTGCAAAGAAGCCAAAACTCCTATGCATCCAACATGCATCCTAGGTAAGGATGAGGTAAGTAAGAAGGTAGATCAGAAGTTATACAGAGGTATGATTGGATCTCTTCTATATCTGACTGCTTCTAGACCTGACATTCTGTTCAGTGTTTGTTTGTGTGCTAGATTCCAATCAGATCCTAGAGAATCTCATTTAACCGCTGTTAAGAGAATTCTAAGGTATCTGAAAGGTACTACTAATGTTGGCTTAGTTTACAGAAAATCTAAAGAATACAACTTAGTAGGATTCTGCGATGCTGATTATGCTGGAGACAGAATTGAAAGAAAAAGTACTTCAGGAAGTTGCCAATTTCTTGGAAGTCATCTGATCTCTTGGTATAGCAAGAAGCAAGCAACTATTGCTCTATCAACAACAGAAGCAGAATATGTCGCTGCTGCTGGTTGTAGTACACAGATGCTCTGGATGAAGAGTCAGTTAGAAGATTATCAGATATTTGAGAGTAACATTCCTATATTCTGTGATAATACTTCTGCTATATGTTTATCTAAAAATCCTATTCTTCATTCAAAAGCTAAACATATTGAGATTAAACATCATTTCATAAGGGACTATGTTCAGAAGGGTGTTATATCTTTAAACTTTGTTGATACAGACCATCAATGGGCTGATATCTTTACAAAACCCCTGGCTGAAGATAGGTTTAAGTTCATTCTGAAGAACATCAGTATGGATTTATGCCCAGAATGAGAAGATGAGAAGTTCTCATGTATGAGTATCTTCTGAAATGAATGTGGAACATTTTTTTTAGTCAGAAGTTCTGATTGAAATCTTTTAGAAATTATGATTCGGTTATAACTAACGTTTCATTGTCTAAGTTGATTCAGAACCTCTGTTAAAGCAAAACAGCTGTAACGTTTTATCTCGGGATGGTAAACCTGTCGTTACTATTCATGGATAAGCGCGCGTGCAGTTGAAGGGACGCCGACCATAGGTAACTGTGCCAGTCACCTCATTTGTCTTTATTATCTCTCCTCTTTTCACGCAACATTAAATGTTTTTCTTAATTTGCTTCACTTTATTTTCTTTTAAATACTCTTCAAAATGGTTTTTGGTTTCCTATCTCTTTGTTTTCCTCTTAAAAGTTTTTCTTTCTCTCTCTCTCTCTCTCTCTCGTTTTTCATTTCTTCTCTCAAAACCTAGCGTTCACCCTAAGCCTGTTGAAGCTCCATGACTCAAAGGCGACAGATCTCTGTGCATCTCGGGATGGCTCTTCTAATACCTCTCAAGTCAGATCCTTCTTTGATGTTGTTATCAACTTTCATCCAAAGACAGAAGACTTTCTTGAGTTGTAGGAAGATATGCTCAACTTCTATGTTGAGTTTCTTGACCGAATGTTTTTTTTTAATTTTTGTAGTCATTTCCTCTTTGGAAATTCTACTTAGTATTTGCTAGGAATGTTTCTCATCTTGTTAAACATAGGAACCTTTTGTAATATCTTTTGATTATCAATGAAAAGTTTCTTTGTGTTTTACATTCCAGTAAATGTTTTCTTTTGTCGTTTTATACATCTGAATCTTTTTAAATATTCTTTTTGATGTTATGACAAAAAGGGGGAGAAGATAAATGATAAATGATTTGATTAAATCTATCAGTTGCTGGGTAAAGGCTCCCACACATTCACTAACAAGAACTGCAAGTTCTATATGGTTTAAGTGTTTTGCAGGTACAGAGAAGTGAAGTAAATCTTCAGAAGCAAACACTAGAAGCAAAACCATAAGAAGCGTTATTCTGTAAAAGGAATAAGCTCTTGGAAACTGAAGCAAGCTGAGTGCTGTCAAGCTTCAGAGATCAGAAGCAAGAAAGAAGAATGAATCAGAAGCACTGATAATAGAATTTGAATATCATTGTCTATCCTGTTCTGACAAAATTCTATTTGCTCTGATACATATAATGTTATGGCTCTGATACATTATTTGCTCTGATACATTATTTCAGCCTATATGGCTCTGATACATATAATGTGTTCAAACATACATTTTATGTTCTAACTCGTTCATGCTGACTTTTGTCGTTTAGTTTTTGTTCTGTAACATTTCAGGATGTAGAGATGCTCTGATGATGCTCTGGTACATTCAACAATGTTCTGATACAAATCTAGCATGAAGTGATGATTGGTAGACATTCAAAGTTCTGAAGCTATCCGAGGGAAGCAGAAATCAGAAGATGTGAATGTTCTAAAAGATCCAGAAAATTCAAGTTCTGAAGCTGTCCTGAATGGAAGCAGAAATCAGAAGCTGTGAATGTTCTGAAGATCAAAGAAATTCAAGTTCTGAAGCTGTCCACGATGGAAGCAGGAATCAGAAGCTGTGAGTGTTCTAAGGATCTAAAGAAATTCAAGTTCTGAAGCTGTCCAATGGAAGCAGAAGTCAGAAGCTATGAATTCTCTGAAGGCAGAAGCTTATATGATCGTCTCTACCGAAATAATCAGGGAAGTCTTTTATCAAAGTTCTTCGAGTATTTATTTCAGGGGGAGATTATTTATCTCAGGGGGAGATTGTTAATCTCAGGGGGAGACATATTCATATGCTTATGCTATAGCTGTGTAATTTGTCTTTTGCCGTCTACTCTTTCTGATCGCAAATTCATATCATTTATATATGTTTTTGTCATCATCAAAAAGGGGGAGATTGTTAGAACAAGATTTGTTCTTATCAATTATCTTAGTTTTGATGATAACAATAATATGAATTTTGCTTAAGATAATATGGTACTCTAATCCAATGCAATTTCCCTTTCAGGAAATATATATAAAGAGTACGCATAATTCAGCGCTCAGAAGTTGTGTCTCAAATGGTTCAGCATGCAACATCAGAACATGGTCTGGCAAGACATCAGAAGATGGTCGAAGCAGAATCAGAACATGGGTCTATGGAAGCATCAGAAGAACATGAGATCAGAAGCACTGAAGATCAGAAGATGGTATCACGCAACAGAAGCACTTCAAGATCAGAAGATCAGAAGATGCTATGCACCAAGCTGTTTGACTCTGATGATATTCAAACGTCGTATTCACAAACATCAGATCAGAAGGAAGTACAGGTGGCAGACTACGCTGACTGACAAAAGGAACGTTAAAGCTACTAAAGGCTACGTCAGTAGACACAGCGTGAACAAGGCTCGAGGTAGTTGACAAAAGCGTATAACATTAAATGCAATGCTGTACGGAACACGCAAAGCATTAAATGCACTCAACGGTCATCTTCTCAACGCCTATAAATATGAAGTTCTGATGAGAAGCAAGGTTAACGATTCTGCACCAAAAACAACTTATATCAGACTTGCTGAAACGCTGTTCAAATCAAAACTCAGAATCTTCATCAAAGCTCACTACATTGCTGTTGTAATATTTTAGTGAGATTAAGCTTAAACGATTAAGAGAAATATCACAGTTGTGATTATCGCTTTTAAGAAGCATTTGTAATACTCTTAGAATTACATTAAGTTGTAAGGAACTAGAGTGATCGTGTTGATCAGAATACTCTAGGGAAGTCTTAGGAGTGAACTAAGCCTAGAGTGATCGTGTTGATCAGTAGACTCTAGAAAAGTCTTAGAGGGTATCTAAGCAGTTGTTCCTGGAGTGATCAGTGTGTGATCAGAAGACTCTGGAAGACTTAGTTGCGGACTAAGTGGAAAACCATTGTAATCCGTGCGATTAGTGGATTAAATCCTCAGGTTGAGGTAAATCATCTCTGCGGGGGTGGACTGGAGTAGCTTCGTTAACAGCGAACCAGGATAAAAATAATTGTGCAATTTATTTTTATCGTCCAAGATTTTAAGTCACACTTATTCAATCCCCCCCCTTTCTAAGTGTTTTTCTATCCTTCAGCCTATACTTCTCGTCAGATTCATCCTCGTCTTGAGGATACTATTCTTCTTCTTCATCTTGACCATCAGAACCCACATTACTTCCAGCATTGTTCTTGACACTGATGTCATCATCTTCCTCTTCTTCCTCATCTTTGGGAATTTTAGCTTCTTCTACCTTCTTGGGACGACCTTTGAATCTTCTTCCCAGGTTGATCACTCCTTTGGGTTTCTTAGTTTTCGTCTTCTTAGTCAGGAGAGCTTTCAGTTCATCTTGCCCCTTGGACAAGTTCAGGATCAAGGCTTGAAATTCAACATTCTGAGTTTGGAGATTCTTGACAGATTGTTCGAGATCCATTTTTTCTCATTGAAATAAACAGCGGAAAGATGAGGCATTTTCTTTTATGAAACCTGTGATGTAATGTTTATGAATGATATGATTATGTATATGCAATGATTTCAAGGAGTTAAAGGCTTTTTAACACATTTAAAGAAAAAAGTAGAAACAAGGATAAAATAATATTTCAACTAGAAACCAATGTGTTATAAGTTTTATAGTTACATCAAAGAGATACTGAAAATAATAAATAAAATACAATAAAAGGAAATCAATCTTCAAGTCGGCGCTTCCTCTTTAATCCTCTGATTTCTTCTTTATGGGCTTTGACCATCTCATTCTTTTCTTGAACAACTCTATCAATCTCTCGCTCCTATGATTGTATTTGATCTGGCGAAATAAAATCTTCAATCTTCCACTTGCGGTAGAAATAGTCTAGCATACTATCTCGTTCTTTAGCATTAGCCACTAGCACCGCTTTTTCAGCCTCAACCTCTTGTAAACGCTTTTCAAGCTCAGCTTTTTCTTGTTTTAAATGAGCAACTGTGGCGGCAAGGTCTTCGTCCAGAGCGGGTACATAAGGTTCCACCTCTACGTGAACAACTGGAGGAGTGATCCTTGGAACAACAGGTGTGTCAGATGGATATGGTATTCCAAAGTCAACAACTTGATCGTAAATCCATCTAAAATAGAGGTCTGAAGGAGTATAGTTTCTTAATCCCAAATCTCTTATACCCACCTTTTTAACCTCGTACCAAGCTTTAATGAAACAACCTTTTTTCCCGGTTGTATCGGAATCGTAGTCAAAGTTTTCCGCACTAAGATATATGGAATGTGGCCTATCTTTCAAAGCAAAACCAAACTGATGTCGAGCGAGGATATGATTGTAAGTGATTCCCCCTTGAGTACCAAGAAGAGGTACATTAGGGAAGTCTCCGCAACGATCAAATAACTGGATACCCTCGAACTCTTTTTGATGCCAGATGATGTCATCATAAGAAAGATTCATAATCCTCTGAATACAAGTCAAACCCTCTTCATTTCTTATTACTGATCGAGGCAAGTGCGAAATAAACCACTTGTGCAGAAGAGGAATACATCCGAGAACACAACCTTTTATTTTTGATACTCTGGCATTGATGGAATGCAATAAATCACCAAGTAGAGTGGGAACAGGATTCTTGCTAAGGAAGATCTTAATAGCAGCCCTATCAACAACTTTGTCGCAACGATGAAATAAAACTTGTCCATATATCAACAAAGTTAGAACACTTTCTAAGGCATCCATACTTAGAGCTTTAGCAAAGATCTTGGCCTTCTCGTACAAGAAATCCACAGGTATTCCAGAATAGTCTCTTCTATTGATCCAAACCTTGTTAATTTCTGCCCTTGGTAAGTGTAAGGCAGCAGCAATGTCTTCCAACTTAGGACCTCCTTCCTAACCAGTGTAAGGAATTTGATCAGGTATAGGGATGTCCATTATATGAGAAAATTCTTCCAATGTAGGTACCAGTTGAAAATCTCTATAAGTAAAACAATGAAGAAGAGGATCATAAAACTACATCATGGAATTGAGGAGAGCTTCATCCACTTTGATTCGCACTAGATTTACCAGTTTATTGAGAGGCTTGGTGAGGACGAGAGAACCAGTAATCTCATCACATAAGAGCTTTAGTGAAGTAGGTACTTGAAGTTGAGAAAGAAAGGCTTACGGACTAAGATTTCCATATTCAAATAACCTACAAAACAAATTATGGTTAAGAAACCTTTTTTTCTCCTTGAAATGGGTTAGCCATGTCATGAATGCATGTATGCATGATGCATCATAAAAAAAAACAAATCCACACAAATCACACAATTTTTTGCTTAAGGCTTGCATGGAGTATGATCAGGTGTCCTTCCCAAAGGTACTTCTATGGATAAGGAGATTTCAGCAACAGGTTCTATAAGTTATCCAGAATTGTCCGCCCTTCTAAAGCACCCTCGGACATAATGCATTTGCACCATGTAATGATACTTTGAGAGAAAACCTATCTTAATTGTAGCATCGGGTAGCGACTAGTTCTCAACATTCGTCAAGAGTAGTCCCCCCACTACGTTCCTAAAGGCCAGGATGGGTTAAAGGTGACTAAAGGTCCTTGAGCTCCGGCACACCCACAGGCACATACATAGACCTCCCTCATTTGAGAAAGGTGTGCATATGGCTATGGAGTCCTAACTCAAGTGTGAACTTCATATTGACTCATCTTCCACATATGCGAAAGAGGTCGCCATGACTATGCCACTCCTAATCTTAAGTGTTCTTGAATCCAGGAATAGGATTCGTCCTTCATTTAATTCCCAAAGCGCCCCTGAAAAATAAAACAAACAAAGCAAACAATAGAAAACATTTAAAGTGTTCCTAAACTTTTAAGGTAACCCCTCTTTTATAAGAAAATTCTTCCCAGCAGAGTCGCCAGTTCTGTAATATGGTGAACTGACTTTATCGAAATGTCACAGTAAGCAAGAGTCGCTACCGACTTTTAATTTATCCAAATTATCAAAAAGGCTAAAAGAACACGAAAAACCTTTTAAATAAAAACTGAGTTCGGGGGATAATTTATGCAAAGGGAAGGTGTAACACCCTTCTAAACCCCCACGGAAATTAATAATTAAATCAGAGTAACATGCACAAGGGCGTCACAATTCATAAATAAAATAAACAACATCGGTCATCTGTCATGCATTCACTAAGAGACATTTCATTATAACTCATAATTCATAATATATCATGTTTACACAGCGGAATAACATCATCAAATTACATCACATAATCGATTTATTAATCCTCAAATAAATTAAACAAAAATGAGTTATTATCATAAACTCAAAAACAACGTTTCCCCCAGTGTTACACCTATCAGAGCATGACCCGACGCTAAACAACATATTGACTCATGAGCTAATCCTCACCGAGTCGGAGCCGCTATCCTCAATCTGAAAAATATAGTGTAAGGGTGAGTCTCATTCGCAATTAACAAATATTATTGCATTATAAATAACAACACATCAATAGTTATATTATTCACCCAATCCATCTATATTCAGATAATCCATCATCACACAAAACACACAATACCAATCATAACAATGAAATACATTCAGCCACGTTATCAAATCCATGCATATGAATGCAACTGACACTATGCATGTGGTACCAAACATCACCAGTGGAATCATCCACCGACCGATCTATCATCAATTCAGAAACGGTCCTGCCAGCACCAATTCCACACAATGGGAATTCTGCCCCTCGATGAATCCTCTCATCATATAGGATTCAACTCATGTTTATGAATGCATGTAACATATACATAACATACTTTCATCATTACCAGTCTATGAGTAGCATCAACTATACTCATTTCATCATCATCATCATCAATAACAAGCATGTTCATATATATATCACATCATTCAATACAATCAATCATCATCACCATCATTACAGAACATACATGTATTACACTAATCATCATCATCAAAAGTAAGAATATACGTGTCTTCACATCTTCCAAAACAATTCAATCATCATTGTACAATCCTCAACAATCATCACATAATCATGTTTTCAAAACACGTCTTATATTGTCACATCTCATCACATATGTCAACAATATATCATCCATCAAACGAACAAAGTATTTAAATCATACTCATATTATCACATGAAATATCTCATGAGTTCCATTACAAATCAAACAAGATCATCATACGAATCATGTTTAAAACATAGCATGTATTGTCATATCTCATCATATATATGTACAATACATCATTCATCAAACAATAAATTCATAATTCAAAATTAATTGAAAGCTACACCTCATTTTATCATTTAAACTCATAGGTTATCTCATAAGGTTCATCATACTCGAAACGGCACTAAAAACGGAGTTACGGATCAAAAGTTACGCATCATTGAACTTTCGAAGAAAATCACAAAAACAGAATTTTACACAGCAGAACCCATACGAGTATGGCACCTCCCATACGCTCCCATACGCGTATGGCCCAAACCCATACGCGTATCAGTCATCCCATACGCGAATCAACAGAACTAATTTTACACTGAGAATTTCCATACGAGTATGAACACACCCATACGCGTATGGCCCATCCCATACGCTCCCATACGCGTATCATCAGATCTCATACGCATTTCACCAGTTTTCTCCAAAAATATGCAGTTTCGCACCAGTACGTTTTCCACTCGTTTTCACTCATAACAGGCTACGATTTTAAGTCTAAAACACCATCTTTTTACACATTAACATATGGTATTCATCCAATTTCATCAATCTATTATCCTATGTCAGTTTTACACATTAAAACCTAACTTTCTATCCCATTATTGGAAACCCATAACTCAGATTCAGTGTTTCATGGAAGAACACAACAACACAACAATTGATATAATACCCACAACACAAACATCAATTAACCTACAATTCTATATAGAATTCACAGAGGTATTCATCAATTATTCAACTTCTATTAAAATTATTCCAAAACCTAACTCTGACATATGATCAAATTGACTCAACAACACAACCAAACATGCACTATCATCCATAATTACAATAAGAGATGGTAATTGGAAGAGTCCCCCCTTACCTTAGCCAAAGATTCTTGATTGGTCTTCTTCCTCTTTGGTTCCTCTTTACGTTCCTCAGCTCTTCTCTTCCACTTCTCATTTTTCACGTTCTGACTCTATTTCCTTATTTTCTTTATTTTATGAAAACATAAAATATTTAGTAATGGGCTTACTCACTTAGCACCCCCATACTACTAATCTCACCATCCGGCCCAATGGCCCTTAATCCATAATTCTCCAATAATTCAACAAAATACTAAATAATTCTAAATAATAATTTAATTTCCAATTAAATTAAAATTATAAAATATGGGGTGTTACAACTCTCCCCCACTAAAAGAGTTTTCGTCCTCGAAAACATATCCCAAGTAACCAGCTCGTATAAGAGTCCTCCACCTGACTCTCCAGCTCCCAATTAGCATTACCATCATTCAATCCAAAAAAATCCATCTGACATAACCAACAGGAAACATGTTTCATAAATTCAAATCCCAGTCCTTACGTCGCATTTGACCATCCAAAAGTATACCACTCGTTATATCTCCAAAAGGTTAACAACAACAGAACATTGAGGTACAACCAATACAATACGCTAAACAACCGAGTAATACAATCACACAATCTATAGTATGATCACACTGATCAACACTGTAGTAATGCATACCATCTACCAAACATACCAACCTTAGACATACTCTTCCATCTGAGCGATAAAATAATACTTACACCTTTCACCAACTGCTTCCTTCAAGAACTCAATACTCATATCCCTATACCATTGAATTCCAATTATCTGACTCCTCTTAAGTCAAGCCATCGATTATCCAACACTTTACATTCCACTTTTTCCGCACTACTCTGACTACTCATCACAATCATCTATACCAAATAGATTTCTGAGTTTTACCCGATTCCGACTCTCTTTACTCATTCGTCTCAAGAATCATTCTTCATCATTCATGGTACTAATCTACCATTTAGCAATCCTTACTTGCATCCAACAAAACCAATTCCTGATTTACTTCCTCTATTTAAACATTCTAACCATCCGAACCAGTGCACACTCATCAGCCTCAATATACCATCGCTTACAAAATAGCTCAACTAAGTCACGCGCTCTACTAAGAACAAAATCAACTATGTCCTTCGTAGAGTGTAATTCCTCATTATATATGTAATTTACAATATCGCCTCAATAACAGCACAAAATTATCACAACATCATATAACATCAACTCTTCGTTTTAATTTCGCCGAATACATACTCATTAACTACATACAATCGTAATAACATATTCATCATCTCGACAATTATTCAAAAGAGTTATAATTCTTCGACACAACATCCTTACATCCCCTGGATTCAAAATCCAATATACAAATCAATACATATTCTATACGTAGGCTTCCGACATATTAATTCCTTACTTCCCGCGAGTAGTACTCATAACACTACTCCACATCACACTTTCGCTGCGCGACTCTGATTACCCGTCTTAAGTCATCGTCCAATATGTTGCACTCTTTCCTATTCACTTCTTCATAAGTCCACACAGCATGGTGAGTGATTATTCTCACGGTTTAATATTCATCACATCTTAAACCATTAAGGTAACAAACAAGCTTATCTCTTCTATATGATTCCCTCTACTACCAACAAGAGATTTAGGGTGATCAAGTCCTAAATTTGTCAATATTAGTTGAAAATCATATTTAAGCATAAACCGTCGTTACTACATAATAGTGTCCATTTCCGAGTTTGTACCCAAACTCATTATCATCGTCATAGTTCAATAATCCACTACGGTGTCCTTCTTCTAGAATATTCTTCCGAAGCTTAAAACATCAGTTACACAAATCCAATCACTCAACCTCATTACACCGTTCTCGTCGATTCCAAATTCACCGCCTTTACCTTGGTAATTCAAAGTCAACCTATCGATCAACTCAACGTCATCTTTCTGATCTTTTCTAATCTCATCAAGAATACCACTAGTCATCTTCTAGCATACCCAATCTAACACTATTAGGAGTGCCTTCACATACCAACTCAAGTCTCAAAATTGTCCAATTAAATCCAACTCATTCATCATTAGCACCGACATATTTAAAGACTTCCTACGCAACACAATAGCACAATATTCATAACTTGCGGTTTTACTCCAAATTCTATTACATCCTTCACGTCCAAATATCATCCCACTCGGAATCCCAACAAAGTCTTCCTCACGTCAACAAATGTTAGAAATTCCCCACGATTCTTCTTTTATACTTATCGTTACTTTGCCATCACAAATACAATTCCAATGGTTCTAAAGTTTATCCCATCTTTACTACTAATTCACTTCTCACTAAAATCCATCGGCCCTCAAACCACTTTTATTGCCGAACATCTCATCAATAACATGTTCTTCTCAACTTCGTTTCAAACAATCGCGGTAAGAACCATTCCTATTCAACAAGTTTCACGCTTCCTTAACCGACTTCACAATATCTTCTCATAGGATCACATCTACTGTATTTATAACTCTACCATAATGAAGAACATAATCTCTCCTCTTCATAGGTTCAAACGGCACATTAATCCGACACTCGGAACTCAAGATATGAATTTTCCAATCAATGCCCGTAAATGCAACACTGACATCATGCAGCGACACTCTATACGATATATCCAAAACTCCTCAATTGGTAAATTCAATTCTTAAAATCACTCCTCAACAAACCTTTTAATTATTCCTTTGATCCATTCAACACTGACACTGACATCCCGTGCAGTACCAATAAGTCTAGTTCTAAGAACAAGAGTAACCGTAACTTCACCTCTTTCCAACGTCATCCTGTCACAATTAAATATGTTACAGCTGCTGCAACCATTGTTATAACAAAGTTCATCTCGTTAGCTTTCCGACGCTTCAAACGGAACTCGAATCAGATGTCCAGAACTCCAGTTATGAATTTTCGAAGTTCCGCAGCTATTCAGCAATTTTCCTGCGTTTTGCTTACGAAAATCTCACTCGAAAACTCATTCTCTTCAATTCGATCGCATTCCAAACAGTCCTTTATCCTATCTCTTCACTTCCAAACATTATTATAACTTGAGCAACACATCCCATCGCCGAAGTGCGATTTCTGAAACGTTACTACAGCAATCCTCTTTGCAAACTTGCAACTGATCCTATTCCAAGACCCAAGGCTACTCAACTGACAACTTCGCAGCACACCAGCAGAGCTGACACATCGCAAAATTCCAATTTTCCTCTCCTACAAATAATCACCAAATACCTCTAATCATCTTCCTTCAAGATGTTCCAAATCAATTACCAATCAATTCTTAATTCCATGTCACCTTCGACTCGGGAAACAACAAACTCCGACAACGCTCACACTGTTGCCAACAACCACCTACCGAATCAATCTTCTTACAACTGAAACATAACCGAGAAGCGAAGCTTCTCCCCCACTTGTTTCAATCCAACACCTGCAACAAACAACCAAGTACCGACAGTGATTCACTCACATGTCGCGTACCAAGGAATAGAACACCGACAGTATTCAACTGTCGTGCAACTTAACTGACTCGACAATTGGCCGGACGGACCGACCTGCTCTGATACCACTATTGTAACACCCTTCTAAACCCCCACGGAAATTAATAATTAAATCAGAGTAACATGCACAAGGGCGTCACAATTCATAAATAAAATAAACAACATCGGTCATCTGTCATGCATTCACTAAGAGACATTTCATTATAACTCATAATTCATAATATATCATGTTTACACAGCGGAATAACATCATCAAATTACATCACATAATCGATTTATTAATCCTCAAATAAATTAAACAAAAATGAGTTATTATCATAAACTCAAAAACAACGTTTCCCCCAGTGTTACACCTATCAGAGCATGACCCGACGCTAAACAACATATTGACTCATGAGCTAATCCTCACCGAGTCGGAGCCGCTATCCTCAATCTGAAAAATATAGTGTAAGGGTGAGTCTCATTCGCAATTAACAAATATTATTGCATTATAAATAACAACACATCAATAGTTATATTATTCACCCAATCCATCTATATTCAGATAATCCATCATCACACAAAACACACAATACCAATCATAACAATGAAATACATTCAGCCACGTTATCAAATCCATGCATATGAATGCAACTGACACTATGCATGTGGTACCAAACATCACCAGTGGAATCATCCACCGACCGATCTATCATCAATTCAGAAACGGTCCTGCCAGCACCAATTCCACACAATGGGAATTCTGCCCCTCGATGAATCCTCTCATCATATAGGATTCAACTCATGTTTATGAATGCATGTAACATATACATAACATACTTTCATCATTACCAGTCTATGAGTAGCATCAACTATACTCATTTCATCATCATCATCATCAATAACAAGCATGTTCATATATATATCACATCATTCAATACAATCAATCATCATCACCATCATTACAGAACATACATGTATTACACTAATCATCATCATCAAAAGTAAGAATATACGTGTCTTCACATCTTCCAAAACAATTCAATCATCATTGTACAATCCTCAACAATCATCACATAATCATGTTTTCAAAACACGTCTTATATTGTCACATCTCATCACATATGTCAACAATATATCATCCATCAAACGAACAAAGTATTTAAATCATACTCATATTATCACATGAAATATCTCATGAGTTCCATTACAAATCAAACAAGATCATCATACGAATCATGTTTAAAACATAGCATGTATTGTCATATCTCATCATATATATGTACAATACATCATTCATCAAACAATAAATTCATAATTCAAAATTAATTGAAAGCTACACCTCATTTTATCATTTAAACTCATAGGTTATCTCATAAGGTTCATCATACTCGAAACGGCACTAAAAACGGAGTTACGGATCAAAAGTTACGCATCATTGAACTTTCGAAGAAAATCACAAAAACAGAATTTTACACAGCAGAACCCATACGAGTATGGCACCTCCCATACGCTCCCATACGCGTATGGCCCAAACCCATACGCGTATCAGTCATCCCATACGCGAATCAACAGAACTAATTTTACACTGAGAATTTCCATACGAGTATGAACACACCCATACGCGTATGGCCCATCCCATACGCTCCCATACGCGTATCACCAGATCTCATACGCATTTCACCAGTTTTCTCCAAAAATATGCAGTTTCGCACCAGTACGTTTTCCACTCGTTTTCACTCATAACAGGCTACGATTTTAAGTCTAAAACACCATCTTTTTACACATTAACATATGGTATTCATCCAATTTCATCAATCTATTATCCTATGTCAGTTTTACACATTAAAACCTAACTTTCTATCCCATTATTGGAAACCCATAACTCAGATTCAGTGTTTCATGGAAGAACACAACAACACAACAATTGATATAATACCCACAACACAAACATCAATTAACCTACAATTCTATATAGAATTCACAGAGGTATTCATCAATTATTCAACTTCTATTAAAATTATTCCAAAACCTAACTCTAACATATGATCAAATTGACTCAACAACACAACCAAACATGCACTATCATCCATAATTACAATAAGAGATGGTAATTGGAAGAGTCCCCCCTTACCTTAGCCAAAGATTCTTGATTGGTCTTCTTCCTCTTTGGTTCCTCTTTACGTTCCTCAGCTCTTCTCTTCCACTTCTCATTTTTCACGTTCTGACTCTATTTCCTTATTTTCTTTATTTTATGAAAACATAAAATATTTAGTAATGGGCTTACTCACTTAGCACCCCCATACTACTAATCTCACCATCCGGCCCAATGGCCCTTAATCCATAATTCTCCAATAATTCAACAAAATACTAAATAATTCTAAATAATAATTTAATTTCCAATTAAATTAAAATTATAAAATATGGGGTGTTACAGAAGGTGTAAGGCACCCTTTGCATCCATGGTTTCCCATGGGCTCTTAATTGCTTTGCTCTTTAGTTTTGAAGCCAAAAGTTCAGAAATGTAGAAGAAGAGAAATAAGGACTTTAGCTCGTAAATGAGTGTAGCCTTTTTGAAGGTTTATGAAAAAGTGTAAGAAAAATATTTAAGTCAGAGCAAAGCAATTAGGGGCAAATTACCTGGTTAGATGAAAAATGTTCTTTTAGCCTTTCAGGGCTATCCATACCATAGGAGGGTAGGGAAGTCCTTTGATTTGGAGGTTGAAGGGTCGTCGAATGATCGTTCGCCATAAGACTGTCCCATGCCATAGAGGGGCAGGTAGTCTAAAGGAAGGATCAGAATAGCCTTTTGTTTAGGAAACCAGAGGATACCTCAGCACTTCGTAGGCAACTTCGAGGGACGAGATCATATTTGGCGAATCGAAGGCAGCATCATTAGGGACTTATGATCTTTGAATGAACTGAGGGCAACATTGCTGAGGTATCCTCGTATTCGAGGGACTTGGCTATTCTGCATTTAAAGGACAAGGCAACAGGCAACAAGAGAGGTACCATAAAAGGTGCGTGGGTGCAACAATCACGTGATCAGATTCAATTATATTATCTTGTAATTAGGTGATTCTAATTCAATTCAGAGTTATCACTCCCTAGAATTACTAACCATGCATAAATATAAATAATATGGCAGATTTAAGTGCCTTCAAGGCCACACAATACAACCTCGGAGCAGATACAAAAATATTATGGGAATGGGGAAAAGAGAAATAACAGAACCAACAGTGCAATAGATCTGACACAAGTAATAATTAAAGAAAGACGAAAAAATAAATCAGGTTAGGTTTTAGGGTTACCGACTAGTCGAGCTTTGACGGATGGCTAACCCTGAAAATTGGGGAAAAAGAAAACAAATACCAAGGGGTGAGTGTATAGACAGTTCATTTAAATCAACAAGGCAAAATTAAAAGGCAAAATTGATATTAAATTAAATGTAAAAGGAAACAATAAATGTAAAAGAAATTGAATCGGGACTTAGCTTTGATCTGATATGGTTCGTAGTCGAGGGAAATCCTGGTGCTAACCCTGAAAATGCACAAATAAACAGAAATTTTTTAGTGTAGGTATGACCTTCGTAAACCCTGATTAGGGTACGAATTAAATAAAATTAAAAGAATAAATGATCGATTTAATTAATTATTGGTTTTTCAACCTAATTAATTAAATCGATAGAAAAATTAAATTCGATTAAATATGTGACCTTACCATAATTTTTATTAATTAAAAGAAATTATTTATGATTTTATAAAATAAAAGAAAACAATTTAATCATAATTAAAATAATTAAAATAACTAAATAAACATTATAAAAGAAAAAGAGGTTTTAGAAAGAAAAAAAGATTTTTTAGAAAGAAAAAAAGAGTTTGTGGAAAAAAAATTATTATTGAAAACATATATATATATATATATATATATATATATATATATATATATATATATATATATATATAATAAAAATAAATATGGATCATATAATTAAAAATAAAAAAAATTGCAAAAAAACATAACTTTTGATCCTGTGTGGTTGGCGTGTGTGGTCCACCATGCACATGCGTCTTGATGAGCATTGGATCTAGAGAGGAAACAATCTGATGGTCCTGATGACGAAGGCGTATGGTTCCACAAGGGTGCGCGCTCACCTGATTCCCCAGACCTCTCAAAAAGCCACGCCCACTTTTTTATTTGAATGGGCCAATCGCATCAGGCCGCGTGGTCGTCTTCTTCATGAAATATTCAGAACTGGCCTTTTACAGCGCTTTTTACAAGAACGCTGTAAAAGGGTTATATTTTCTACACCTGCAAAATAGCGAATACGACCAAAACGCTATAGAAATTTGGCGCGACCCTCTCAAAAGGATCGTCCAATGTCACTGAACGTGAATATGGCCTTGATTTTGTCTAATTTTGGCTAAATCAAAAAGCTCTAATTAGGAGCTCCAAGATCCATCCATGGCGAATTCATGTACCAGCACTCAAACTCGACCAAACTTTCCAGAAACGTTCCACATACTCATACAATCACAATTATGCAGTTTAAATTCATGAATGATGCGTGTATTATGCAAATCGAAGGAAAGTTAGTAGCGACAAACTGTGGCTTATTACAGGCGATTCTGGACTTGTTGATCGAAGGTGAAGACCTGTATAGCTTCCAAACACCTTCAGGAACGTATTAGGATCAAGGAGACACTCTGAATTTGCTTCTATCTCCGAATTCAACTTTGAAATTTCTTGGAAATTTTGGACTCGGTTTTAGGGTTCTTGCACTGCAAATTTCGTGACCCCTTGTATCTGAATGGTATATGTATTTATAATGCTTGCTTTTAGGTCAACAATTATGGACTGAATCCCTTTGAATCAATGATTGGCAATTTGGCAAAATTTGATTTGGAATTCTTACTAAATTTGTCCAATATTTGATTCAATCATTCTTAAAATTAATTGCACGAAATTTATATGATTATGGGATATTATTGATGATTGGTTATGATTGAATTTAAAAGAGAACCCAATCTTTTCAATTTTTCTTCAAATATTGATTAAATATATGATTTAAATGAATAAAAAATTCACCTAAAATCAAATATTCATAATATTTTTGTGGCAATTAATTTTGAGGCCTTGGATGACTTGTGGATCAAGATTGGGCCATAAAAAGTTGGGCTCCTTTGCAAGAAAAATCAATTTGAAGCCTTTTGTTTCACATTTTCCTTCTCAAATTTGTCCAACTTTGACAAAGCATATTTCCCTCAATTTTTAGGGTATGGAGGAGTTCTAGAACTTTTTAGAAACCTCAAAATGTCCTCTACAAGCCACTTTGGAAGCTCTTTTCCATTTAAAGAATTTATCTTGATGATATGGGCTCTGACAAAAAACTACTTTTGGTTGACTTTCAAAAAGGACCTATAATCTTTTGATCCACATCTCTCAAATGAAGCATTTTTAGACTTGGCATGTGAGAGACAAAATTGTAGAGAATTCAATTTCTTTCAAAATGAGCTTTGGATGGAAAATTTATGATGTTCCATGTGGGAGTTATGGCTGGTCAAAGTTCAGTTGACTTTCTCCTATGAAAACCCTAATTTAGAAACTTTTGAATTTGTTGATTTCTGATCTTTCCTTGATGAACCATGATCAATTCTTGATCAAATGGTGAATGATACTTCAATATAAGGATATTGACAAAAAATCAAGAGTTTTGACTGTACTTTGACCACAGTTGATCTTTAGGTCAAATCAGTCGATTGTTGACTTTCTGAGCAATTGAGTGGTCAACTCTTTGAATTGAGACCTGAATTTTGTCATGGAGGTAGTTTGGAATATCATAAACCACATGAGATTCCTTGGAGCCTTTGGTTCATTGATTTTCCCTTAGAACAACAAAACCCTAATTCTTTGAGCCTTGTTTAGGAGAGGGTGTCTTTGAACTTTGTACCTTGATTTGAATTTGAATAGGAGAGATAGTATGGGCAAATTTTGGGGTATGAAACCTTCATTATTATGTCTAGGGAGCGGAAAAAGTTGTATATAGAGACCACTTTGCTAGTGGATATGGCTACTAGAGAAGAGACGTGTAACATCATTTGGTAAGGGGTGGATAACTTCACACTTTTTAACTGTTTCAAGTTAAGTGTTTTTATTGTTTATGTTTTCCCTCTCTAGTTGCAGATAAGATGGGTTGCCTCAGAATTATGCTTCAGATGGGGAGGATGTTTGTTGAGATATACATCTTCCCCGTCGAATGTTGTGATTGTGTGGATTTTAGAGGAAATTCACCACTTAGGCACCTCTGTTGATATGGCTTCCCCAACTCTTACTTAATCATAACAACTTAAAATATGAGGTTCACCCTCACTTGTTAACCCATATTTGATATAAGGGTCTTCAAGTCGACCGATGGATAAGACTTTCCGTAAGTCATTGTCGAGAGTAACAGGTGATGGTTCTTAGAGGAGGGGAAATGATGATGGTTCTTTACTTGGCGAGCTCGTCTTCAAGAGTCCTCGAGATAAAGAACTAGATTCATAGAGTTTGGATCATGAGGAGAGTTTGTTGTCAGGCCCAATAAAATGTTCTTTGTCATGTCTCGTATGTCTTGGTCCTAGAATGGCTAGAGATTTTCTATCTTTTTGAAGAAGACTACGCATATTTTAGGATCAAGTCCAAAGTGGTTCATTAAGAAGAGATGGCCAAAATGTTTTACCACATGCGCAAGGCCTCTACTATCTTGGCTTTTATAGTCGTAAGCAAGTGTGAAGACTTGGTGACAGGGTGCCTCCGAAAGGAAAATAAGAAGTTTGAGAAGCATCTTAACACACTTGTTTTTGAGTGGGATAAGGTTCTTCCTGAACTTGCATGGTCGACTAAAATTTCAAGGGAAATAAGTTATGAGGTGTGAGCATTTAGGTACTCTTATTTTCCGGCTGGTAAAGTGATTGTGTTGACTATAGGGATAAAGAAAAGGGACACCACCTTGATGTTAGTCTGAAAGGTACTGTTCAACATAGAAACCAATCTGGACAATGATAATGGGGCTTTAGAATATTTTCATAAAACTATAAAGGAGCTAGAGAGGTCCTTGAGTGAGGTCCAGGAAACATTGAAGAAGGCTCATGATGAGTTGTGTGACATACAGTCTGAAAAATGTTCACCTAAATAAAGAATATGCAAATTATATAGAGTTATCTTACTCTATCACGCAAGAGGCTTTTGAGAATGCCCCGAAGTAGGTGGAATTCTTCCATACTTGAGTGCAAATATCGAGGGAGTATATCCACCATGAGCATAAGATAGTGGACAATAAAGCAGTCATTTTGTGGTTGTATGTGTCATGAAGGGTATATCGTTAAAAGGTGTTGGTTTTGATGATGATAACTTCTATATGGGTGTGTTGATGACAATTGTTAAAATGTTGGTGACAATTGTCAAAAAGCCTTCATCATGGAAATTCTTCCAAAGGATCTAAATGACGACACTGTTGGGTTTGGGTTTCCTTCCTATATGGAGAAAGACCCATATATGCTAGCCTATTTGTCTCATTTATTTAAGTGGAGATGGTCAATTTAGTATTGTGAGAGATAGAGAGAAGAGAAGGCTTAAAAAGAGAGAAAGTATGAGAGAAATTTATTCTCAATTTTCTGCTACCAGGCTCACTAAATTGGCGATTCCGGATTCATTATGCCACATATTGATTTTCTTTTAAACATTCCATGATACTTTATGCGATGCATATTTGTATCTTTTGCCCACCTTTTTTATTTCGAAAAAAGAGAGAAGTATACTCTTAGGGGGAGGATATATACTCCATATAGCTTAGAGGGAGTATTACCACTTCAAAATATATGACTTTGTTTCTTTTACCACCACCCCTAAGAGATCCATTACCATCATAAAAAAAAGGGAGAATGTGGAACCTTGTTTTGCAGGTAATAGATTTTAATTTTGATGATGAAAACTGTGAAAGAATATAATAGACATTCAGCATGATAAAGATTTATGAAGACTGAACATATGATATTCAGCACGACAAAGATGCAATCGTAAAGAAAATCAACCAATGTACTTAAAGTAGTTAAATATGCAAGCCATAAGTTTGATCAAGGATTGATAAAGTCTAAGATAAAGGCAACCAAATGGATTATATCAAAAGCCTTAGAAGATATCAGGCAAAATGTTAACACAATGAATACATCAAACACATGCTTAGGGAAGTTATCCAAATTTAGTAAGCGAGTAAAACTTTTGTAAAAGCAAAAATTCTTTCTCTATGGAAGTATATGGATATAAGCATAAATACACTTAAAATTTTCTTATAAAATACTTTGAAAAGAATGAACCTTGGGAAGTATATATAGAAGTTGCATAGAAAGTGATGGGAGCATTCAAAAAGTCTGAAAATATTTGGTGACTATATCTAATTGATTATGTCAATCAATTAGATTGGCACACTTTTGAAGAACAAGGTTGTTTGAATGTACTCAATTGATTAGCAACGACTATATATTACTTCTTACCTATTTTGGAACTTATAGTCGTTACATTTAAATTATCTAATCGATTGGCTTAATTGATTAGTAACTTTCATTTTTTATTTAATGTTATTTCCTCTTTTGGAGGATTTCAAGCCTATAAATAGATGTCTCATTCCTCATTTCATTTCGTCTAGAAATCAAATTGTGTATTGGCACACACTCTCTCTAAGTTTTCATTTTTCACTTTCTCTCTCTAGTTTTTATAGCCAAATGCTTTTATGAGGAAAGATATTTTGTGAGTGAGGTGTCTTTGTAATTCTAGATGGGTAGCATTGTATAAGTTCTCCAAGAATGTTGTTTATGCATCTTAGATGAGCACAATCTATTTAGGGATAAAATATGTGGTTGGAAGCTAACCTTGTTAAAAGCTTTGGCTGGGGATTGTGTGATCAGTTCCTGATATTTATTTAGGTCGAAGATTGTTAAAATTGATAAAATTCCCTTAAGGATTTTATCAAGCCTAGTTTGTTTGAAGGTTGAAGATTATCAATATTGATGAACTTGCTGTTAGGGTTATGGTTAGCCCGCTTAAAATCATAGGTTAGAAGTTCAACCTGTTAAAATCTCAAGAGGTTAATGGTTATCATGTTAAACCAAATTGAGCCTAAATATTTTATGGAGAGAAGATTAATCACTTAAATTTATAGTTGGTAAGGAATATCAGTAACTTCAGTCTCAACAAATTCTATAGAGAAGACACAAATGATCATATATTTCGTGTTGTATTATCATGGTTGTAAGAAAACCACCATTCCCTTGTATAAGAGGGTTCGTGAGCTTCCCCTACTAAAAACTCTCAAGTATTAAATGGAAACTCTCAAGATCAAGTCTTGGGAATAGAAGTATGTCCTTTTGATTTGACTGAACCTCTATAATTCTCAGTATTTTTCTTCTTCCCTGAAACTCTTTAAATTCAACATTTTATTTCAATATTTATTTTAGGATTAAATAAGTTTTTAATCCCTATAAATATGGCAACTTTCAATTTTAGTCCCTGCAAAATTTTTCTTCAAACAATGGTCCTCGCAATATTTTTCGTCCCTATTTTTAGTCCCTCCAGTTAAATTTCACTAACGGAGGCTTACGAGGCACGCCACGTGTAACGCCACGTCAATTAAAGTCAATACTAATTAAAAATAGATAGATTGCGGGGGTTTAAAACCCCCTATAAATAACTTTAAAAACCAGAAATTTCCAGGAGCAATTAATCAAACTGTTGGTAGGGAAATCTTTGTTACCCTCATTCTTCACATTATCAAACCTACAAACCTTGATTACACTCTCAATCCTCTTTGCATCTTCTATATATCTTTTCCTTCCCCATCTTTGTGTGATTAATTAAACTATGTCTCTACAAAATACAACCATTCATTTAAGGGTGATATTTTTATGTCATTTGAAGAAGACTAATGATTTCAAGGGCTCTCCGCATCAGTGAAAGCTTATTTATCATGAATTTGTTTTCATTGATGTTTCTACTACACCTGCATGGTATGTTCATTCATTTATAGTCTCTATTTTGCAATTCATTATGTATATTAGGGACAAAGTTAGTTAATGATTAATTAATAGTTTAAAATTAGTTAGATAGTAACTTTTTCATGATGAACTAATTAACTTAATGGTTTTATTTTATTTTATGGATTCATTTAGATTACTGTAACTGCTAATAGCGAACTGATTTCATTTGAGTTAGACAAAGTATTCGCACAATTCGGATTGCATCAGATAATCACTATCTAATTGTCAATCTGTTCTAATTCACATTTCACACAGGGAGGATATCATATTCATTCCCTTCTTTATCATGTAATTGCCATTTGCCACTGATGTTAAATGAATCTTTTATCTTTTTTACTGAAGTTACATTTTCATGAAGAATTGTCATTGTGATTCTACTTCTGGTAACAAGTTGAAAGTATTGGTGTTAGAAATTGCATCGATTGAAGCTACACTACAGTGTTTTTTCTTTTTAAAACTTATTCTGCAAGCGATATATTATTTTAATTCTTTTAACGATAATGATTTTTAAGAATATTTTCCTTTCTTTTGCTCTCAATTTCAGTACTAGTTTGTCTATTTTTATTTTTTACTTTCAACTGTGTACTCTTTAAAAAAATAAAATCTTTTTGGTTCTTTCTTTATGAAAAATATTTTTTTCTTATATAAAAAGCTAACAAACATAATTGATGACATCTCACTTATAAATATATTTTGTATTAATTTTCGAATATTTTTGTTAGTATGAAAACAAAGAGGATCTAAGTTTGGTTAAATCTGATATTGTATTATTTTTCATTAACTAGACGGTAAAGGTTAGAGTCAAAGTGCAATTAAGAATTGTTATATTTATTTAACACAAAGCTGAAATTGCTCCTGAAAAGAATTATAGTTTAACATTAAGAATTGTAGAGACATAGTTTAATTAATCACACAAAGATGGGGAAGGAAAAGATTATAGAAGATGCAAAGAGGATTGAGAGAGTGTAATCAAGATTTCTAGGTTTGATAATGTGAAGAATGAGGGTAACAAAAATTTTCCTGCCAACAGTTTGATTAATTGCTCCTGAAAATTTATGGTTTTTAAAGTTATTTACAAGGGGTTTAAAACCCCCACAATCTATCTATTTTTAATTAGTATTGACTTAATTGACGTGGCGTTACACGTGGCGTGCCACGTAAGTCTCCGTTAGTGAAATTTAACGGGAGAGACTAAAAATAGGGACGGAAATATTGCGAGGACCATTATTTGAAGAAAACTTTTGCAGGGACTAAAATTGAAAGTTGTCATATTTATAGGGACTAAAAACTTATTTAACCCTTTATTTTATGTTGCTTAGATATAGAATTTTTTTTTCAAACTATGATTTTAATTTCAAAAAGTTTTCAAATTTTCAAAACCATGTACTTCCAAACCACACAATTCACCTCCTATTGTGTGTCAAGTCTCAAGTCCAACATAACGATGGTGTGTCTAAGGTAATTGGTGTTGGTGATGTTTTCTTGCGAACTAACATGAGAATTCAATTATTTCTTAGAGGTGTCAAACATGCTCTAGATGTCCGCTTTAATTGGATCTCTATGTATATGCTTGGTAACTGTGGTTAGGACAACCACTTTGGTTATGGAAAATAGAAACTCAACAAATGTAACTTGGTCGGGGCTAGATGGAATAAGCTTTCTACACTGTATTAGACAAAAGCTTTGGTTGCTAAGGACAATGTGAATGCTATCGACATGGAAACATCTTTGTGGCACCGATGACTTAGTCATATTAGTGAAAAGGGCTAAATATTTTAGCCAAAAAGGATGTTCTTTCAGGATTAAAGAATCCATATTTGGAGAAGTATTCTCATTGCACGGTTGGTAAAAACAAACAATAGTTTCTTCTAGAGACATCCTCATTAAAGGAAGTCAAAGTTGTTTCAATTGGTACACTCAGATGTTTATGGTTCATTAAAGGTAAAATCCTCTAGTGGTGCATTTTATTTTTTTACCTTTATTAATGACTCTTCAAGTAATTATGGGTTTACAACTTGAAGACAAAAAACCAAGTGTTTGCGAAGTTCAAAAAATTCTATGCTCTGGTTGAGAGACATACAACAGAGAAGTTGGAATGTGTTTGTTCTGACAATGATGGTGAGTATTGTGGAGCATTTGATTCTTATTGCAAGCAATATGGTATTTCACATGAAAATACTCCTCCTAAAACTCCTTTATTGAATGGGGTAGCAGAGAGGATGAATAAAACACTAATCGAGAGATTAAGGTGTATTCTCTTTGAAGTTAAGTTGCCCAATCATTATTGGGGTTAGGAATTTTACACGGTGATGTATATTCTTAATCTCACTCATACTGTTGCTTTGAATAGTGAAGTTCCATACAAATTTTAGGTTGAAAAGAATTTCAAGTATGATCACTTAAGAGTCTTTGGTTGTAAGGCTTTTGTGAATATTCTAAAGAATGAAAGATCCAAGTTGGATGCAAGTCAAAATAATGTATCTTCATTGGCTATGGGCAAGATGAGTTTGGTTACAGGTTGTATGATCCTATTGGGAACAAGCTCATTAGAAGTCGTGATGTGGTGTTAATGGAAGACCAAACTATTGAAGACATTGATAAGGTGGAGAAGACTACAACCAAGAAAGATATTAATTTGTCTAATATTGATCCAATTTGGTTATCTGTTCATAATCTAGATACTATTGGCGGTGATAATCTGAATGGTTAGCCAAATTATTATGTTGATGACTAACAACTTGGAGATGAGGTAAACATTCCAATTAACGATGATGAAGGGGGGAATGATATGTCACAATATGAGAATCTTGGTGAAGCTCCATAGTCATCTCGTTGTTTATACCAACTATCACATCCAATGATACTTAAAGAATGACATACCATAATATGATTGGTGTTCCCTTTAAGAGAAGTTTCTATTAAAGCCTTTTGATATCCGAGGTAGTACATTATTTTAAGGTTGAAATGATCATAAAACTCTGATTAATCCTTTAAAATAGTAATTTTATTTTTTCTCATCTCGATAAATTATGTTTAGAAGCCAAAAAGATGAGTTTCTTAGTGTTTTATAGAAAAGGGTGCAAATAAAAACTAAACAGAAGTGCAACACAAAAGCCCAAAACAAATCATGTTAAAAATGGGTCAATCAATCAATTGGCACTATGATGCAATCGATCTGATCATCTAAAAATTCAAAAATATGAACGTTGAAGCACACCACGATGACAAGTTGGGTGAGACATAAATGCAATAGGTAGTTCATGAAATTTAAAGCTTCCAATCGATTGACACTTTCATCCAATCGATTGAATAAAGGCTATAAATAGAGGTATCATTCTCTTTTTTCTGGTCTCATCCCACAATCTCTAATGCATTGCATTATAATCATTTTAGCTCTCTTAATCCTCCATCATCACCTCAAATGTAACAAAAGAGACCCCAATCCTCTTAATCATCACCATCTTACTTCTACGAAGAATTTTCCACTCAATAGCAAGAGAATAATTCCAACCGGTACTATATTGATAGATGATTGCACGCCTTTTCACTACTTGGATGAAAAAACTCTTAAAGAATTGCTCTTTCATGGAAGCCTTCAACTTTACCGGCCTAAAGAAATTTGTCTTTGAAAAATCTCAAGAGAGGTACCCCGGATTGGTAAGACGGTATTATTAATTTCAAAGTCAAGAAGCACCCCATCATTCTATCTCTTGAAGACTTTGCTCAAATTTGTAACCCACCCTTCATCGAACAAGACTATGATCAAATTGTCTTAAAGATAATGAATTTTATTTCAACATTATGCTCACACTTTCCTAATGTATCCTTCTTTCATGATTCCATCTCCATTCAATGTCTGCCTTGTACGCCCCGAAAATAGTTTGATTCACTATAAAATGAATCATGTCATTTTCCTAAGGAAAATTAATTTTAGTACCATCCAAAAATCAGACGTTCGTGCAGTTTGGTTTATGGAAAATCAAGTTGAGAAAAACTAGGTAGATGTCATGCTTTATCACATGCTGGAGAGCAAAAAGAAGAATGCAACTCTAACATATGGTTAGTTAATCATAAAAATATTTACCTACACTGACTATGAATTCAGAGAAGAACAATTGTAATTTGTGTGCACTGAGATATGAAAAGTAATTATAAGCCAAATGATATATAACATTCAAGGAAAATAAATTGTTCCACAACCACTCATGAGGGCAAGATAACGAAGAAACAACGACCTTCTACCATCCACTTCAAACACCTTCAATGATATATGTGATGATCAAAGGATAATGCATTCGAAGATTAATAAGCTCATTGAGAAAATGGAGAAAAGAAACCGTGTATCTCCAATAGTGTCAAGTGATGATGACATGAACTAGTTTTTTCTTATTAGCCTTTGTTACTTATTTCTTGCAATTTCGTTTTGTTGTACCCCAAAATTTGCCCGCACTTCTCAAAAATTCAAAAATTGAGTTTTATAAAAATCATGGATTCATTTACATTGACATCATGAATTTTATAAATATTCAATTTAAAGTCTATTTTAAAATATAATAGTTTACTATTAAATTGTTATATTTTTAATAAATAGAAAAATGTTGACCAATGCTTCACATACTTTCAATTGGCTTTTTAGTTCAAATAAATAACATAGCTCAGTTGGTTAAGAAGTAAGAGTTGCAAGTAAAAGGTCACGGGTTCAACTCCCGCTTGGTACATTTCTATGTTTTTAAACTATTTTTTAATCTTTTTTTTTTGCACCTGAACGCACCTGGACACAAGTACGTCCAAGTTCTTAATCTTGGGGACCAAGAAGGTCCATGGGCCTTTTGAGTTGGATCATTTCCTTTTCAGGATCGGTCTTGACCTAATTTCCACTCTATAAATAGAGGCTCTCCACACTCTTATTTTCATCAACAATCACCAACACCTTTTTCTAACCCTTATTCCCACAATTTCATTCACACATTTTTGCTAACACTTTTACGCTTTTTATCAATTTCATTCACGCATTTTTGCTAACACTTTTATGCTTTTTATCAACAATTTCGGCCGATGATTTTATATGAGGCCCCTTTTTATTTTTAATTTGTAGTCTTTTGCCGTTTTATCTCTAATTTGTTTTTTTTACCATATGATGATATTGCCTGATGGTTGATTGGTTTAATTTTATTTTCTTACTAACAATTTTTTATAAAGACTAATTTTCATTCGTTGCTAATTCCACTCCACATATTTTCCATTCATATCCATACTAAAGTCTGAAAAATCCATAGACATGACTCATGCTTTCTAACTAACACCATACATCTAGAATTTTGCCTCAAATCCATCTATTTTTGATACACTGATTTTTTCTCATATGAGTATTATTCATCACAAACATAAACCCAGAATCACATATACCATGTAGAACTAACAATCGACCTACTAACATAAACTAATCATAAAACAAAAATTGCTACAACAACAATTCATGTTTTCAGGTAGAATCAATTCACAAATAACCACCATCCATTCATTTTGTGTGTATTTGTTGGTTTCTTGGCACTGCAAAAAGATCCTTAACATAAACCAAAAATCATCTAAACTACCACAAAAATCATGACTTTAATAACTTTGTACAAAAGTTTGTTAGTTTTTGTTTTTGCAGAAAATGGAAAGAAGAACAGAAGCCACTCCGAAAGCCTGAGACACAACCGGCAATCTGCTGTTCTACCAACAGGATCACCCCCTTTGCCGCTACCGACCATCACCTCATGCAATTCTGAACGCTTATCCTCTGCTTCCGATCCGGATTAAAAAGAAGATGGGGGAACGAAGTCCAATCTCAGCCATAGATCCGTCCAGCCGCGCCGTCAATCACTCCGACGAGTTTCGCCGACCGCGAGATCAAGCAACACAATCAATCTTCAACCACGCGTATACACGGAGTCGCAACTACGCAAAAATCGGATCCTAAGCATTCACGGAATTGCTTCTTTGAACGGTAATCCGATTCTGTTTTCGATTAATCTTTGTTTTTTTTATTCATTTGATTGAGTAATATAATAAAAATATAAAAATATCCTTTTAATTTTACTTTACTTTCATCATTAAAATATCAAAAAATAAATATGTTGTTATTAGAATTTAGTTTTTTTTCTTTAAAAGAATAATATAAAAAACTAGCCGTCTACCCGTGCGATGCACGAATATATATTATTGAATTATGATTATATATGTATTTAATTACTTCTTAATTATTATTAAAAAATTGTCTAAAAACATATCAATTGATTTATAGAGTTAGAGATGGTTGTTAGTAGAAAAAAGATGAATTAAATAATAACTTATTTTGTGCCGCTAGACCACACACACATAATTAAGTTAAAAAATTCATGTAAAAATAGTATTAATGGCATGCTAATATATGGTTAATTAGGTTAATTAATCACGTGTAAAAATTCATGGCATGCTAATATATGGACACACAAAAATTATAAAGAAATTAAAAGTATGAAAAATGGAAACAAATAATATAAAAAAATTAATAATAATACATGCAAAAAATTCATGGCATGCTAATTTATAGACAGACAAAAAATAAAAAAAATATATAACAGTAGAAAAATAGAAACAATCGCTAAAAGAAAAAAAATACAATAAATAAATATTTTTTATTTATTTTATGAGGCACTTTGTTAATGAATTTCCCACATAATAAAGAAATGGACATATAAATACAAATATGCTTTTGAGTGATCCTAAGTAGGAGATGTCAATCTTAAATACAATATGTCTGTATAACTATGGACCCCATTACATAAATTCATATAACAAGCTGATAAAATAATTTGGATGCCTATGTAACTTCAAGATAGCACATAGTTTCTCGGTCAGAGGATGATGAAAGAACAACAATTTTGCAAACCTTAATCACAAAAAGGATCTCTTGCTGCATGTAAAAAGCACCCTGCAACTACCATCACATACATCCCAACTTTCAATTGATGTTGAAAGAATTTGCCGGTAGGAGTTTGATGATGTCAGTTCCATTTTCAAGAAGAAAATAAGACGTTGTTTTAAAAATGTGTAAATAGTTGAGAATGTATAACATTGAGTTAGTGGAGAATTTATAAAACTGAGTTACTGGAGAATTTATAATCAAATAGAAAGAAAGTGGAGAGAGAAGTTGGAGATGTGATTGAGTGGGAATAGAAGTTGGAGATAGAAATTTGAGGTTTCTTACTTAAGAGATACTATAATATTATATGATATTATTTAGCTAATAATATTAAATTAATTAATATAATGAGAGAAAACTTAGTTAATTAATTTGTAAAAGAAAATTGAAAAAAAAAAATACAATGAAGTTCTCTTTGGGTGTCCTATTTATGTCGGATTTATGTGATTAGTGGATGAAGTTATGGTTATTAAATGATGTAGTGTGCTTATGTGTTCATGTTGTAAAGAGATGTTTTGTTAGTTATGCAATGAAGTAATGGTTTAGTGGAGGTTATTGAAAGTTTGACTATTTTTTGAATTAACAAAAAGTTAAATAAGAAAATTACGGTAAGACATGAAGGAAAGAAAGTTAAAAGAATTACTAATATAATAGAAATAAATAGGAGAGAAGTTAAAGAGAAAAGTGGTAAGTGAATGAATGAGTTTTTTAATCTTATTATTATTTATTAAATATTAATTAGTGATATTTATTTTTTATTTACATTTTAAAATTAGTTATTAAATATTTTTAGTTAATTAATTATTAAAAAAGATCTACACAATTTTTTGTCACACGTAAATCACTTTCGATGATAAAAATGTGTTTGAATTTTATAATACACATTAATATTGAGAGAGTGTTGATATGGTGTCAAAACTTTAACCTTTTTAGAGAGGTCGAAAGAAAACTATTTTGCAATACAAATATAGAGGTCAAGAGAAAAGTATCTAGAGAAAGAGATAACAAATGGAGGAGGTTGTTGTATGATTTTCATCAATAATAAATAAAATAAGAATTGTAGTTTTAATTTGTGTTAGTAATGATAAAGAAAACAACCACAAATAAAAACCTTAATGCTAGATAGTTAAAATGTGATAACTTGTAATGTGATTGAGAGGAACATAAAAAGAAAATTTTGATATCAAAAGCACACTTAAATTACCACCAACAATTCATATTAACATGGATTTTAGAAACGGTTTCCCATTAAACATTCATATTTATATATTATTAAAACAAAAATTGCATAATCAATAACAAATCTCTTATATATTATAAGAAACTCCAATACACTAAAAAAATCAATGTTATTAAAAAAAAAATCAAAAACCATATCCAATTGAAATCATCTTAAAAAGAATATTGAAACAAATCTAAAATAAAAAAGGTATAATAATTACTAAAAATGTACCATACTTTTCAGCAATGTACCATACTTTTCAACAATATATTATCTGCATAAAATGAATAAAAAAAACAAAGAGAAGTTAAACAAAATAAGTTAAAAACAAATAAATTCATAAAGATAAGGGTGAAGGAGAGCAAACTTCAAAAACACTACATAGAATGAAAGAGAATGAGTTATTGTTTCTTTAAATATGCTCAATGAGTTAAAAAATAAAAACTAACCACTACATGAGGTAGTGGCTAGAGGTTTTTTAAAAAATGAAAATGAGAAGTTATAAAAACAAAACCACTTATGTAGGCATGAATTAATTAAGAACGTGTCTAATTTTTTATTTTTGCTATTCTTTTAGTTTTAGTTATTAATGAATAATTGTAAGAAAAACTATAAAATAATTAAATAAAACAACTAATAAATATATTGGAACAATTACAAAAATTAATTAGTGGTTAGTTAATTAAGAACGTGGCTAATTTTTTATTTTTGCTATTCTTTTAGTTTTAGTTATTAATGAATAATTGTAAGAAAAACTATAAAATAATTAAATAAAACAAATAATAAATATATTGGAACAATTACAAAAATTAATTAGTGGTTAGTTAATTAAGAACGTGGTCAGGTTAGTTGTTTTACAATTTTTTATTTTTTAGTTATTAAGGAATTAATAAATAATTATAAGAAAATGTAATTAATTAATTAATTGAAGAAGTGAATAGATTATAGTAATTAATTAATTATATTATTTGATGAAAAAGATTTGGCGGGATTACCACCAACAATTCATATTAACATGGATTTTAGAAACGGTTTCCCATTAAACATTCATATTTATATATTATTAAAACAAAAATTGCATAATCAATAACAAATCTCTTATATATTATAAGAAACTCCAATACACTAAAAAAAATCAATGTTATTGAAAAAAAATCAAAAACCATATCCAATTGAAATCATCTTAAAAAGAATATTGAAACAAATCTAAAATAAAAAAGGTATAATAATTACTAAAAATGTACCATACTTTTCAGCAATGTACCATACTTTTCAACAATATATTATCTGCATAAAATGAATAAAAAAAACAAAGAGAAGTTAAACAAAATAAGTTAAAAACAAATAAATTCATAAAGATAAGGGTGAAGGAGAGCAAACTTCAAAAACACTACATAGAATGAAAGAGAATGAGTTATTGTTTCTTTAAATATGCTCAATGAGTTAAAAAATAAAAACTAACCACTACATGAGGTAGTGGCTAGAGGTTTTTTAAAAAATGAAAATGAGAAGTTATAAAAACAAAACCACTTATGTAGGCATGAATTAATTAAGAAAGTGGCTAATTTTTTATTTTTGCTATTCTTTTAGTTTTAGTTATTAATGAATAATTGTAAGAAAAACTATAAAATAATTAAATAAAACAACTAATAAATATATTGGAACAATTACAAAAATTAATTAGTGGTTAGTTAATTAAGAACGTGGCTAATTTTTTATTTTTGCTATTCTTCACTACATAGAATGAAAGAGAATGAGTTATTGTTTCTTTAAATATGCTCAATGAGTTAAAAAATAAAAACTAACCACTACATGAGGTAGTGGCTAGAGGTTTTTTAAAAAATGAAAATGAGAAGTTATAAAAACAAAACCACTTATGTAGGCATGAATTAATTAAGAAAGTGGCTAATTTTTTATTTTTGCTATTATTTTAGTTTTAGTTATTAATGAATAATTGTAAGAAAAACTATAAAATAATTAAATAAAACAACTAATAAATATATTGGAACAATTACAAAAATTAATTAGTGGTTAGTTAATTAAGAACGTGGCTAATTTTTTATTTTTGCTATTCTTTTAGTTTTAGTTATTAATGAATAATTGTAAGAAAAACTATAAAATAATTAAATAAAACAAATAATAAATATATTGGAACAATTACAAAAATTAATTAGTGGTTAGTTAATTAAGAACGTGGTCAGGTTAGTTGTTTTACAATTTTTTATTTTTTAGTTATTAAGGAATTAATAAATAATTATAAGAAAATGTAATTAATTAATTAATTGAAGAAGTGAATAGATTATAGTAATTAATTAATTATATTATTTGATGAAAAAGATTTGGCGGGAAATTTTGGTGGGAAGAAGTTATAGGATTATAATTTAGTATGATGATATGATGATGATATAAATAAATAAAAACTATTGAGAGAAAGAGTTACGGTACTTTGTCAAATTCTTTTCCTTCTATTTAGTGAGTTTGTTTATTCTAATTTGTTTTATGTTTCTAATTTTTTTGCATTCACTGAAAGAGGATTTGCCTCCATGGTTGACTATTTCTTTTTACGTTTTTAATTTGTTTTATTAATTAACTTATTTAGTCATTATGTCAAGAGTTTTTGTAGGTCCTGTTTTTTATTTTTTGAGTTTGAGCCTATGGTTTTCATTATCTAAGTATCATTAACATATGTTTAGATTTTAAGTTTTATTAGCATTAAGATAATATCATTAAGTCTAAAAAATCAAAAATATTTTAATTAATTATTTTCTTTAAAACTTATTATGTTTTTAGTTTTAAATTTCTATTTCTTAATTGGAATTAATATTTGCTAGCATTTTTTTTATCATTTTTTATGCATTGTTTTTCTATGTTGTGAGTTTGTGACTAACATTTTTGTTTTTGATTTTTGTGAGAAACTACCGTCTTGAGCATCGGACTTTTTGGCAGATAATTATAATTTTATTTTGTATATATTATCTTTCATTTGGGTTTGTAATAATTTTTAATCCCCCCATTTGGATTATGTACTCCCCATCCCGAAGCCATGTAATAGCGTAGGATTTACTTTTCCGCTTTTTACTTTCCGCACCTATAAACTGATATATACTGCTTAGATGTATGTTAGGATTGTATGGCAAGATAACTTAATCAATCGCTAGCTAACTCTAATTTCAAAGATAAAATAATTGAATATGACACACATCACACTCACTCACCTCTAGGGTACGCCTCTCTCGTTGCCTTCGGAAATAAAAGGTCGTGTCCCTAGAAATGTAGAGGTACCCGTTAGCAAATGTCCCTCAAGATAAAATCGTCACTAAGTCCCTCGATGACCCTCGATTGTTGCCTACGAAAAAGTGACGATCGTCCCTTCGAAATTGCTAAAGGTACCTCTACTTGTTGCTTTCAAACGACCTCGATGACCCTTCGATGACCCACACGTCCAATATAAACAAGGACTACCTACTTCTATATAGTATGGATAGTCCTAGGAACTTTAAAAAGCATAGAAAAAGACCAACTAATTAGGGTAGTGCTCTTAATCTGCCTAGCTCAATTAAAAAAAAAACATTTTTTCAATACTCTTTCAAAAACTAAGGCTACGCAGTTACGCTAAAGTCCTTACGCCCCTTTTTCAACTCAAAACAAACAAACATGAGCTAAGCAAATTAAGAGCCCGTAGATAACTACGGATGAAAAGGGTGCTTGCACCTTCCCTTTTCATAACTTACCCCCCGAGCCCGTTTTCTTTTTAAAAGGTCTTTTTCTGTACTTTTTACCTTTCCTAAAATTGGACAAAATAAAAGTCGGTGGCGACTCATGCTCACCGCAACATTGTTGCTTATAAAAATAAAAGTCAGTTCACCGAGTTACACGTTTCCTTTGTACTTTTCCATTCAATCAAATAAAATGTACTTCCCCTTTCCAATATATCTACTTGCCAACCTGTTTGCATATTTAAAATCGTCACAATGCATCTTAACCCTCCTTTTTGATTTTGACAAACGAGAAGAAGAATATTTTCAAGAGAAGCAGAATATACTATCTACATAATTGAAAATGAGTTTAATTATTCCAAACAAATATTTGTTATATCTTTTACCACATCCACGGGAGATGCATTGCCATCATAAATAACGAAGAGAATGTGGATCATTGTTTTGGAGATTATTAATCAAGGAAGTTTCATTGAAGATAAAAAAGATTTTAATGATGACAACTACTCCTTGGTGATACCAGCTAAAGTCAAGTGTAAAACACTTAAAGATGCAACCATATCATTAGGACTTGATAAAGTTAATTCTTAAATGATGACATCTAAATGGAATATAACTTAAGCTCCACCTCAAAGTGAAGCTCAAGCAAATGTCTACAAGAGTGAAGCATCTCACAAGACTTAAAGTGTGTGAAAACATGTTTAACCGTGTATGAGTAAATAACATTGTAAACGCATAAGGGTTTCTCGTAAAGTTATACGGATAATCACACACTCACACACACACACAAAAACAACCTTTTAAACCTATTTTTCTCAAGAAAATATTTCTAAAAATGTCTTGAAGTCATGCCAGAATACTTGGAAACTGTCAGAAAAGTTAGGGGTAATTTATGTTCCTGCCAATTGATTGACACTTCATCCAATTGATTGGGAGAGTGCAAAAATGCTCCCTAAACATTTAGGACAACATTTTGACAAATGATAACGACTATGAGTCTTTTCTTGTCTTTTAAAACAAACCAAACAAATATTTTTAGGGAACCGATTGACTGGAGCATTAAGCCATCGATTGACTCGTCAAGTTTGACCACAAAAATAATCCTTTTTTGTGCCAATCTCTAGCCTATAAATAGAGGTCCCTTTCCATATATTTTTACATTCAGAAGTGTAAGAGTGAGATTTCATTTCTCACTCATTACTCTCTTTCTAAAATATTTTCTTTACTTTCTCTCCCTAAAATTTAGCCGTAGTGCTTTCGAAAAAATGATTTTGCAAGTGAGGCAATTGAATTTCTGGAAGGGAATAGTTATAAATCCACCAAGGGAGTTTGTTTTTACCTTGGTTTAATATTTCATCAATTTATGGATTATTTGTTTGGGTTCAAAGCTAAACCCGTTAAAAACTAGCTTTTGGGAATTTAATTATAAAGTCATCGGTTCGGTTAGAAGGATTAGCCCGTTCAAAAGTCTTCAATCGGTTTGAGATTATCACATGGTTGAAATCTCATCTTGGTTAGTGACTATCCTATGTAAAACCTCTTTTCGATTCAAGCTCAGTCTGGTGTTAAAAAGCTTGTAGGTTGAAGATCATCCCCGTATAAAATCTCTTAGGTTTGTGAGTTTATCCCGGTGTTAAAAGTTTACGCAGGTTCTGGATCAACCCGTGCAAAATTTTGGTTTGAAGCTTGAAGACTAACTACTTCCACCCATCATTTTGAAGGAAGACTCGCCGCTTCTCTTTGTGTTTGCTGTTTTATTGGAAGCTAGCCACAAATTTTATTTTCTTTGTATAAAGGGATTTAAGAGTTGAACTAAAAGCTCTTAAATTTTATTAGATACTCTCAAGATCAAATATTAAGGAAAAGACTAAGTCTACTTAACTGAACCTGTATAATTCATGGCGTCTTCTCTCTTTCCTTAACTTCTAATTTCCGCAATTTAAATTTCTGCTGCTTATTTCTAAAACCTTTCGTAAAATGATGTTTTTAAACTTCGAAATTAATTTTAAAAAATTTTGAAAATCAAGTTTTTATGAAACACACAATTCATTTCCTCTATTGCGTGTGAAGTCACAAGTCCAACATATTTTTCTCATCCTTGCCATTTATGTAAACATATTGAAATAAAATTTGATAATATTTTAAATGACTCAAACATTTTATCTAATTTTTTATTTATTTTTATCTTTAAAAAGCCAATTTCATGAGATAAAGAAAGAAAATGAAATGCAACTTTGGTTTCTGCAACATTTTATTAATGGAGAAGTCAGTCATGGTGATTATTTAGTATTAATGGAAGTAATTTATGAATCTTTGAGCTGATAAATTAAAGGCAAATATTACTTTCCCCAATTTTAGGTATCAAACCTATATTATTTGCAATACCTTGATAGTAAAGTACAGTAGGTATTATGTTTATTCTCATTCATTTAAAAGAATTGAGTTGACAACAGTTTTTTGTTGATTGTAAATAAAGAGTTAACTTAGCTCATTTTTTGGGATAATTTAGGTTGAAGGTGATAAAAGGAACCTTTTCAAGTCAATGAAGGCACGTTCACACTAAAGAGTCCATTAAAATCGTTCATACATTTTTTAGGAACCAAAATAAGGATGATAACCAACCATAAAAATGTTGTACTTTTTGATGGATGTTATACTTTACATTTTTATCATTTTAACATCAACCAATCATGTTGTGTAAATGATTTCTCGAATGAAACTTGTATTAGCCATCTTATGAGTTTCTTTATGAATTGGAATCTTGTCTGCTAACTTACTTTTCTTATGCACCACAAGTCAATCTTTATGGTCGACGGATAGGTGGCGGGAGACTTCCTTTGGTTTAATTCCTAAGATGTTAGTTTGGCTCATCGGAAATAGATTCTAGATACCCACTCAATATATGTGCTAGAGGGATTTTCTCTTTAAACCCAAACTAAGTGACGACCTTTACGACCTTATCACCATATGTGAGTTCAATCTCTTTTACCTTTTTTTTCCCCGTAAATTTGAGCTTGTGATTTCTTTCTTCTTTTGGATCAAACTCTATGAACTATCTTTTTTTCTCTATATTCTTTTGATGAAATGTCTTTCTCATCTTGGTCAAGTCCTTGACGATTTTTCTTTAGGTTGTTGATAACTTATTAACTCTTTTTTTTATGTATAATACAATAATTTATTATTAATTTTTGTTTTAAAGTTTTTTTTTTCATTTAACTATAATTTTAGAATTAAAAAAAAGTTAAATGGGGCCAAAGAGAAAGGAAACAGATTCTCTCATGCTCTGTGTCTCTGCTATTCACCTCTCCTGTGCAATTTCTGACCATTAGATTAAATCTAATGATTGAATCTCTCTATTTATTTACTACGATTTTTTACTTTTCATTGTTGGATTAATCTAAAGGCTGGAATTAAAGCACATTAGGTAGAAGGTCTTAAAAAATTCGAGAGGATTCATATACAACGAGAAACCAATAAAAATGGTAGCCGTCACTCACAAGCCAAATCCCGAAGACAATTTCGCAGCGCTATAAGCAACAAAATGAAAAATTACAGAAAGATTAGTTATCAAGGAGCTAAGGATAGAGTACGAAGAAATACTCGTCACACCCTCTTAAATTTCATAATCGCTTCCCATCCACCGCAAAAGCTCGAAATTGTTCTTTGAGTAGAATCCAGTTTTGAAGAAGAATCAATTTTCTCCCAAACACCTTCCAATAGAGGAAAACTGCGATTGACCGAACAAAACGCAGGTTAAACACCGACGGAACCAGATCCACCGAAACCCTATCACATTCAAATCAAACCATAGCTTCATCGTCGAGATCCAAAGGTTTCTTCCTCTATTCCATTCATCTCCATTTATATCTTGATTGTTTCTTCGTAGTTAATACCTAACTATTAGTTATTATATACATGATGATGATGATGATGATGATTAATGTATATTTCAGAACAGTGCCATAACACGGAAGCAAAAAACAAAACTATTTTGTAACGTTATCATCAATGCAGTAACTCTACTCTTTAATTAATTGTGTATCACTTTCGTCGAACTTGAATTAATTTTGAATTTTCTACTAATTTTCCTTTCTACTATCACTTTTTGTTTTCATGTGAAACCCTAAGTCCATTGTTATTTATGTTTTATTATAATGTTTATTCAACCTACATGCTTGAATGCTTCTTGGTGCAGGAGTACTGGTGATATATATTCTCTCTCGTGGCTTATTGATGTTTAATTTGGTCCAATTTCTGGAATGGAGATGAGCTGCTCGTCGAATGTTAATACAGATGTCCCCACATGTTCTACTAGCACAGTTAATGGTCCATACTCACACCAGAGTTTCGGTGGCTTTGTGCAACAGCCTGTTTATGTGAGTGGATGGATGTATGTGAATGAACATGAACAAATGTGTGGTCCATATATTAAGGAGCAGTTATACGAGGGGCTAACTTCAGGTTTCTTGCCATTCGCGCTTCCGGTGTATCCTGTAATCAATGGCACAATAATGAACCCTGTACCATTGGATTATTTCCAACAGTATCCTGACCATGTTTCCACTGGGTTTGCATACATGGGTATGAATTTCGCAGACACAATGATGTCTACTAATGGCTCCTCTTCTTCTCAGGATATGACTATATATAGGCAAGATAGATCTTTTGAGCCTGCCGCTCTTATGGCTGTTAACGCTGATTCAAAGTCTGTTTCACAGTCAAATGTCAATGACTGCACTAAGGATTCCAGTCACTTGAATTTAAACTCAGAGTCTTTCAGGAGGATTATTTCTTGTCAGATGGTAGTGCTATATCTGTTCTCTGCTTTGTTAAATATGAGTTAGCTTGACATTCATATTGCTTATTTTGATGATTGTGTCTTGTTTCTTGTTTTAGTCGGGAGGAGAATGTTGTTGGCTTTATGAGGATAAAAAGGGTACGAAACATGGGCCGCATTCCATTTCAGAATTGATTTCATGGCACCACCATGGATATCTTGAAGATTCAACAGTGGTAAGATACTATAATATATTTAGTGAAATAATATATAAGCTGTAGATATGGTGCAGGAAAAGAAATGATTAGTTGATAAGTTTTCTTAAAGCATTTTATGATAAGTTTGTTATTATTATCAGTTTCCTTTACCCAAAGTATACATTGCACTTGCACCTCATTTTTTTCCCCCTAAGTTTATTCATGAAGCCAGGATTAAGCTTTCTTGTATTGCAAGGGTTTTGGAGGTGTCCACTAGTGTTGCGGCGGGGTTTTCATGGATATCCTCAAATATAATCTCCTGATCTTATCCTTTATTCTTACAGTGGTGTGACTTTTATTTTTCAACTGGACATTATTTTTGACTCTAGTGTTCTATAAAGCGCGATTTGTTGGAACATGGTGTTATTGCCCATGTTTGCCACTGGGTTCTAAAAATAATCATTATTTTGATTTATTTATATTTATCTACAGATCTCCCATTTTGACAATAAGTATGGAAATTTTGTGTTGTTGGCTGCTGTAAATGCATTGAAAGGAGATATATCTGGAACCATCTGTGGATCAGATTCCCAAAGCAACGGAGTAGGTGATGTGATGAACTTAAATTGTGAAATATCTGAAGACATTTCTTCACAATTGCACATGGGTGTAATGAAAGCTGCCCGAAGAGTTGTGCTAGATGGGATTATTGGCGATATCATTTCAGAATTTGTTACTAAAAAGAAATGCAAAAACCAAAAGCTTAAGTCTTCTGATCGAACTTGCGCGTTGGACAGTAAAATGGTAATGTTAAAAAAAATGCTTTGCAGTTTTTGAATACTTGAAATTTTGTTCTTTGTTCCAAGTCATTGAATATTTCCTTTTAACAGTTCATGTTTTATGTGTAGATGAATAATAGTACTTCCATTCCTCCTAGTGAGCCTGCAGCTTCCCATTTTTTGGATGACCAGGCTTGCCATGAAATTTCCAGACAGTCTTCAATGAGTGTGAAGGCAGTTGGAAGCATTGAAAATTTTTGGTGGTCATATTCTGTTGTTCGTAAAGCACTTGTTGATTATTGCTTGCAAATCATGTGGAATGCAGTGTTTTTTGACACGGTAAAAGAGTACTTATTTTCCTGGAGGAAGAGGAAATATTGGTCTCAACCTAAGCCTCCACCAACTGTTAATGAATCTAAAGATTATGTTGAAAAGATTAAATCAGAAGCTGTGAGTTCTGAGTGGCTTGCTTACTTGAGGTTTTTGCTTTAATTGTACTTATAATAATCAAACAGTTGTTGTACAGTTGGTTCTCAGGCCAGGTTCCTCTATAAGCAATGTTGATGCTGATATCCAGTCTGGCGTGATGGCGACAGAAAGAGATTGTCATCCTGAGTTGTTTTTATCTACTAATAACTTCAAAAGCCGAAACATAGCCGAAAGTCAAAGAGTTTCATGCAGTTATCCTAATTCTAAAGTTTTGACATGTATTCTTGAACGTGTGGAGAACGATCTTCACTGCTCTGCAAAGGTGTCTTTAGCTGATTATGTTCGAAGTGTTGTTGAAAAGGAAGTAAACCAAGTAATTCCTTCCCTAGAAAAAGATAAATTCAGCGAGGTAACTTGAATACAAGTGTTCATATTCTTTGATCTATTTATACAGTAGACACTATTTGTTGAAGAGTCCTTTAATAGTTGCAGGTTGATGATAGTAACTGCCATATCTCAGAGATGCTTACCAGTAAAACATCTGTTAAAGAAATTCTAAATGACGAGTCTGTCGATCCTGTGAAAAATAGAGACTCACTTTGGGTGTCTTCACCTGGTAACCGACTGTCTAATCTTTTCTCCAAAGCATTTCAAGAACTGCGTGGACATTTAAATGACGTGGTTGACGAAGAGGAGGTTGGTGACATGCCACCTGGATTCGAGAAAAACTCTCAAATGATATACCCTCACCACAGCTCAAAATTTCGACCTTCAAGAATAGTTGAATGTCATCCCAAGATTACAGCGTATGTTGCAGCTGCACTGTGCAGACAGAAGCTGCATGACGAAGTCCTAGAGAATTGGAAGTTGTCGATTCTTGATTCTACAATTAAACAAGTTCTTATGTCATCACGTACCATAAAGAAGAATTTTCAGTCTCGTGGTCATGAGGTAAGAACTTGTTCAATATTATGAGAAGTTAAATACTGCATTTGGTTTCTCTGAATGTCTGTCTTTGTTATTTGGTTTTATTTCACCTCATTCTTGTATCTTGATTTATTTATCTTAACTTTATAATTCGTTAGAAAAGGAAGTCATTTGGTGCAAATAAGGAACTTTTGAATGATGCTACTTCTGGACTGGGAAAAGGGAAGAAAGGCTCAAAAAATTCTGGAGTTCCTCTGTTGGATGGAAAGCATACATATCAACGTAAGAAGCTACCACGGAAAGAGTTTTGCTCCTCTCAGCCTGTTGTAGATGATAATTTAGGGCCAGGGAAGAAGCCTCTGGCTAACTTATGGAAACATGTTTCTGGAGATGTGAATGAGAGTGCAGAAGTTAAAATAACTGCTATTAAATGTGGAAAGACCAAGATGATTAAAGGGAAGAAGGATACATCTTCTAAGAGCAGGTCTTCTTTCAATGTCGATAATAGCTCACCCAATGATCAATTATCCTTGAAGAATAAAACTAGCCAGAAAGTAGCGAAGTTTGCGCATACAGTTCAAAGTAAATAATTTCCTTGTTAAGTTGTCATTAGTTTTATAGTTATAATTTTTTTAGGAATAACATCTGTCATTTCCCATTATTCAGATGGTGTTACAGATATTATGAAGTTTAATGAAAAGAGGCCATCAGCATCTTCTAAGAGCAGGTCTTCTTTCAATGTCGATAATAGCTTACCCAGTGATCGATTATCCTTGAAGAATAAAACTAGCCAGAAAGTAGTAAAGTTTGCGCATACAGTTCAAAGTATATAATTTTCCTTGTTAATTTGTCATTAGTTTTATGATTATAATTTTTTTTAGGAATAACATCTGTCATTTTCCATTATTCAGATGGTGTTATAGATATTATGAAAATTAATGAAAAGAGGCTATCGACATCAACTGATAATATTGTTGGTATGAAAGTAGCTAAAATAAATAACTCTGATGTCACCATTCACAAGAAGACCACTTGTCATATCTCTAGCGAGAAACTTAGTGGTATGTTTATTTGTAATGTCTTTATTAGTTCTCATTTCTTGTTTCTTGTTGAAACTTACCTGATCGATCTAAAATGTCTTTATTAGTTTTCAGTATAAATTTATATTGTTTTTGGCTTGTTATTTCCATTTGCAGTGACAAATAAAGTGTCAAAATCTAAAAGGAAGCATCAAACAGATGTTGTTACATCCTTACATCCTGCTAAGGTTTTGAAAATTTCAAATAGGGGGTCTAGTCTGAGAGCTACTGGCAAACAAGTAACTGAGGCACAGAAGAAATCTAACGTATCCAAGTCATTGGATTTATGTCCTAAATCTAATGGATGTGCTCGGACTTCTATTAATGGGTGGGAATGGCATAAATGGTCACTAAGTGCTAGTCCTGCATGTAGAGCACGTGTCAGGGGTCGTCTTCCACGTTTACAAAACAAGTGCAGAAATTCTGAAAACACTTCATCCCAGGTGTCAAATGGTAAGGGTCTTTCTGCAAGAACCAATAGGGTGAAATTGCGTAACCTTCTTGCTGCCGCTGAGGGTGCAGATCTTCTGAAAGTGCCTCAATTGAAGGTGATTGAAAAATGAGTGTGTTTTTTGGTCACACTTATCTAGAGCATTGTGTAAATCAGATTTCAACTATTATATTTTGCTTCTTTCAGGCACGAAAAAAGCGATTATGTTTTCAAAGGAGCAAGATACACGACTGGGGTCTTGTTGCCTTAGAGCCAATAGAAGCGGAGGACTTTGTGATCGAATATATTGGAGAATTAATTCGTCCTCGGGTATAAACAAATTAATATTGATTTAAAGATGCATATTTTAAGGCATATCAAGCTGGTCTATTTTCAAAGTAAATTTTGACTTTAATACTCATACCATAACATACATAAAATCAATCAAATTAGGCAGTTTTTCTTGTAACCTTTCCAATTTTTTCTGCAAATATTTATGTCTAGGAAGATGTGTCACTTTTTGCGTAATTCATTGCAAATGAGTGCCTATATTCTTGGTGAAAGATTTTCTTTTGAATATTTTTAATCTAATAATTGCTTTATTGAAGAATGAATAGTTTATTGTTGATGGCTATAAAATCTGTAACTTGTTCAGAGTATAATAATTAAGGGGCACAGAAACTAAGGAACTTGGAATATAAGTAAATCAATATGCATAGAAAAGGATATAAAAAATAAATTATTTGTGTACTTATTTTTGTTGCTCTACATATAAAAAATTGATCATTAAGCATACTAGGTCTTCCAATTTGCAATCCAATTCTTGGTTTGACTTGTGGCATAGGCTGATTTTTTTACAAATGATTTTTTTTATTTGATATATTGACTGATGTGATTTTATCGCTCACAGATATCTGATATACGTGAGCTTCAATATGAGAAGATGGGAATCGGAAGCAGTTACCTTTTCAGAATTGATGATGGTCATGTGGTTAGTATGCATTGTAGTATTTTTAAAATTTTTGATGTTGAAAGTTTCATTAATGTTGCTTTCCTATTACAAGTTTGGGTCAATTTTGTCAGATGTATCTGATATCCTATTATCCTTATTTACCCTATGTTGGTATTGAATGGTATTGTTGACCATACTTTTCTGCAATTAAAACATAGAGAAATTAAAAGACCAAAGTCTTGCAAGAATTAAACCTAATGGATTGTGTTTGAGAGTCTTGCAATTTTGTTTTGAAGTTGATGAGAATTCACATACCTGTCCAGGTGTCTATGGATAGACTTTAGAAGGTAGATATGAACGCTTGTAATTAAAATCTCAGCTGTTACTTAACCAAGAAGATGATTCACTTTTGTGCAGCTATGTTTTGAATACAATAGTTTGGTAAATCCACTGTAGTTATAATTTGGCTCGTGGGATGGTTAGCTTAATTGTTAGTTGTTGCTTTCTTAATCTGATCATAGGTTATTTAGTCATGAAAACATTATAACCCATCCTTGAGAACTGAAGCTCCATGCCATGGCTTGTAATGGCATGTATTATTTGGTTCTTCACTTCTTCTAGACACATTTTATACGACAATCCTTCCAGACACACATGAATATGTTTGCATATGGTTGATTTTTCCACTAAATAAGTTTGAATAATACCTAATCTACAAAAGCTTATCTAAAGGAGTATTAGTTAAATTTAGTTTTTCATGTCCTTTAATTAGTATTATTATGTTGGGAAATCCAGTGATAACATTTGAAGTGATAGATTTGCTATTCCTGGCTGTTTGTAGGTTGATGCTACAAAGAGAGGCGGGATTGCAAGATTTATCAACCATTCTTGTGAGGTACTTGTGCAGTAATATTATATGTTGAAATGCATGTGTGTTTGGGTGCATGCTTGTTTTACTTCAACTCTTGATTTCACATTCTTCCTAATTTGAACTGAACTTTTGGCAGCCCAACTGTTACACAAAGGTTATATCTTTTGAGGGTCAAAAGAAGATTTTTATATATGCAAAGCGGCATATAAATGCCGGTGAAGAAATTACATACAATTATAAATTTCCCTTGGAGGAGAAAAAGATTCCCTGCAACTGTGGTTCCAAAAAGTAAGATTATTATACTCTTCAATTTCTTTGCATAATATGTCCTACAATCATATTGGTACTATTCCAAGATATTTGAATTGTATTGATTTAATCTATTTGATGCACAGACACGATACGAGTGTATCGGATACAGATTGTATCCAATATGGCAATACCCCATTCCTTGAAAACGAATAGGGGGGATGAGTGGATATATTAGAAGTGATGAGATCACAATCCGATATGGCAATATGTGAAAACTGAATAATATATTTCGATCATGAAAATGTCCAAGCACTAATCTCTATATATAGACTATTCTAATCTAATGGGCCTGACTAATGGACTAAGGGTCCGTCTATAAATTACTACGAACAATAGTAAAATTATCTACAGTATTCCTTAAAAACCAGTACAGGAGTTGAGTGCTGCACTGGATGAGTGGATATATTATAAGTGACGAGATATCACAAACCAATGTAATTTGACGGCAGTTTTAATAGCCTCATTTTGATGAGTAGATAACTAAAATTCCCAAAGATAAGGGTTTGGTCATGTGAAGAAAAGACAAAACGACAATCATTAAGAATGAGTCTAATTGATCAAGTGAAAGTTGGTCCGATTAAATTTTGTGGAGAAAAACTTCAAATAAGTCCTCTCCTTCCAATCTCTCTACACCTCCTTTCCGCTTTTAATCAATTTTCCTTCTTTCTCTTCCTATTGAAATAGAGAATCCAACTCCGTTTGGTTATTTGATAACCCTACAAAATCTATATAAGGTTTGCTTTGGTGATTGGGATGAGGGAGTTCAGTAGTGTGAAGTGATAAGGAAGTTGAGTTTTCCGTAACATTTACTATCATTAGAGATTCCCATAAAAGCATCAATTTGATAGACACTTGAGTAGGATAAGCTTTTTATCAGAACTTTTAGGATGGAATAAAATGTGAAAGTCACCATTTTCTTCTCTTTGTAATTGCAACATTTATGTCCTTATTATGCAGGTGTCGCAGATCATTGAATTAAGCTGTTATTGAAACTAATACGTGCATGCACTTACTACTGGAGAGTGGAGAATTTTTCTCCCTTAGGTATGCACTTGTCTTTAAAATTTGTGCTTAATCTTGGCATGCATTGAACAAATGTTGATCATTTTATTATGTGCTTCCTCAATCTGTGCAGTGGTCATGTATGTTTATTTAATCTTCCTTATATGACATCTTGATCTTTCATTGATTCAAATGATAAAATTTCCATGCATTCAACTCTATAAACATGTATGTTCGGCTTCAGTTTTATCATTTATGTGTTAAAGAATGTTTTGGAAATGGGCATATCCTAGTTAATTGTGAATGTTCAGTGGATGCAATTGATCAGAGATAATTATTTTATTGACTGGAATATTTGTCAGAAAGAGTTATTCTTCTTCGATTGGAATGTAATCTTATTGTTGCTTTCCACCTTGCAGGATAATACTCCCAAAAAACACGTTGCTCACTGAAATTCGAGGACTGTTACTTTATATTTCACTGGACTGTTGACTTCAAATTGGACGTGTTGCCACAATGCTTGTAAACCTTTTACCTTGTATGTTTCACTCCCTTAAATTTATCTGGTGTTCACTGGGTTAAGTATCTATTTTCTAATCATCAGCATGCTATATTAATTTTTTTAGTTGATATGGACCTCATGTGAGTAGTTGCATAGATTGGTTTCCTCTGTTAAAGAAAGGACATGTATTGTTCATTTGGTGTCTGCTTGATATATGTTGTCTGCACTATTACATTTACAACTTGCATTAGCTTTCCTTCACTAAGTGGAAATCTTGTGGTTGTTGACACTTTATTAAAGTGTTGTAGTTTTTTTCTTCTACGTGCTCTGTATCTAAAGATGTCAAATGCTTTGCAAGCTAATCTAGATTCCAACTACCAATGAATGCATGTTTCTATTGGATAGTTTAGCATACCTTGTTTTGTGATAGCTCTTGATCCTTTTATGCCAAGAATTTTTTGATGTTTTGATGATAATAGTAGAAGTTAAACTAAGACATGCCATCCAGTGCATGAGTTCTGGCCTCTGGGTATTGATTTAAGTGTTATGGTGTTTCAGGTAGTTATATCACCATTTTTGGAGAAAGGCTGAACTGAATGCTATTGGTGACCGGTGTTGCCTACTTGTTTGGTGATGGGATAACAAACTTGAGCATTCTTGTAGATGGTTGTGGCAGTTGAGTTTCTCATCTTAGAAGCTGTAAATAATTGTTTTTCCATGTCTATATAATTTAGTGAAGGAATAATTTGGTACGAAGATGCCTAATTCTTTTAATGAGTAAAAACTTTGGAACATTAGTGCATGATTCTCAAAATGACCATATTGCACATCTCAAACCCCCTTTCTTGCTCCCCAGTTCCTTTTTTTTTTTTTTGTCTCACACTCCTTGTTTCTATAACAAAAATTTGATTGAATTGTACTAGTGCAGCTGAATAGGTGGCAACTACTTGACCGACGTAACTACTGGCCAACAATATAATAAAATTGGAATTCCTGTTGAGAAGTGGATTGTAAAATTATTAGACGTGTCTATATCAACCTTTTTGAACAGTCAATTGTTAAATATTAATGTGCCAATACTTGTTTTATTTGCATGATGGATTTAAGGCTTTTTTTTTCTTGCCACAAGCGAAAATCACTTGCCTATAACATTAATTGGCAACTCTTTTTCGGGTCCGGAAAACCATACCTTAAAAATGGTACTCATGCATGGTGTCAAATCTCTCATTTATCAACATTGGGAAATTGACAAGATTTCAGGTATAATAGTTTGTAATTAGGGAGTTCAATTTAGCTATGTTAATGATGATTGGTAGGAGTCATGTAGTCAAAATGGTTATGGATTTTTTTTTGTCCACTAAATAATAATTACTCTAAAATTAAGTGATATTGAGGTTAATGAGTACTTAACATTTAATATCTTTTGTGGCAAATCTCTGTTTGCCAGGGACTGAGCATACTTAATTTGTGTTCCATGTTTTCAATTCGTTTATTTTGCTTCCCACCTTCAATTCCTGTGGTTTGCAGGAGTAGCTCAAGTAGGAAAAACTGTTAGGTTGCTGAATTGGATTATGCTCCCGGTATGTTTCTCTTTCTGCCCCTTGTTATAGTCATTCCTGGTCAGCTTTTTTTATATGTACTCCAGAGGTACCCTCAATCAACTCTGCAAATAAAGCGAGCACTAATCAGCAACGTAAGGTATTAAAGCATGAATTCCTGGCCAATACCACAACCATTTAGAATGTACCAAATGTTTGGGTGGGAGAGCAGTAGTTTTAGGCATTAGCTTTGTTTTGTTGATCGGTTTTTTACCATGCTTTATTTATTTCTCAGAAATTACTTCAAATTGTTCTATACTAATTAACCAAATAATTTTTAAATTTAAATTAGTTGGAGTTTGAATCGGTGAGATTAACAAGCATAACTCTATTTTACATGTTTTCTTTACAAGTACAAAAAAAGAACTATTTTTTGATAAAATGGCAATTTACATAGAAATACACTCTTAAACATACACATTCCAGCATATTTCATTCTATTGGCCAAAGTTCACGAGTTCCACTAAATTTTGATTTTTTAAAAGGGATAAAATGTAGAGATTAATTGAGATATTAACAACGTTTGTGAGAGGGGTTGCTTCAAAAACAAGGTCGGGAATGGGAAACTGGTATTTGGTACGGATGAAATTTAGAATACAATGTCACTTGTTTTTATAGTTGTGTGTTAAATTGTGTTTAGCTGTACAAACATTTTTATCATTTGTGTTAAACTGGTATTTGTTTTTGTAGCACTAAAGCTTGGCACCTTTGAAATGACAAACTCATGAATACGAGGAAAACTTTCCTCACCTCCAACATGAACTTGGATGTGGTAGAAATTCAATGACTGAATCTAAGTGCTTATTAAAAAAAAGAAAATCTAAATTAGTGCAATTTATAACTTGTGTTAAGTTATTGAGCACCAACATTTAACAATAAATTTCAATATCACTTGAACATACATCAGGGATGTATATGGAACATTAAGTACCTCTTTGATAAAACTAAGCATAACATTAACAAACCAATAGCCTTTAAGAAAGAAATGTGAATAGCAAAAAAAAAAAAAAGAAAGAAATGTGAATTTATAATATAATAAATAATGAGTTACCTTTCAATAATATGCCATTTGAAATAGAGGAATACGTGCAATGCAATGATTTAGAAGGAAGCACGAACATCCAAACACGACACTCACACATCGACATCGTTAATAATTTTATAAAAAAAATAAACGTAATTACCAATGTTAGTGTTGGTGTTAGACACCAACACGAACATAGCCACACCTTTTTTTCAGAGGTGTCGGTGCTACATAAGGTTTGGTAAATATCACATGAAAAGTATTTGTTCATGAGATGAGTTTGTGTTTATTATAATGATTAAAATTAAAATTAATATTAGATGAAGTGCCAAAATAAGTTTGTGTTTATTATAATGATTAAAATTAAGGTTAATATTAGATTAGATTAGATTAGATGAAGTGCCAGAATAAAATTGTAAATAAATTACAAATGTGATGTCTTTTTTATTTAGTGTTGTTAGATGTATATGTGTTAAAATTGAATAATATTTTAAAGTGATATAAAAACAATGTATTTGTTGATTCAGACATGTAAAAGTTTATCTTTAAATTGTTTTATTTTTGTGTATTATTATGGTTAAGATGAGAAAGAATGACTAATTTTGTGTGATCCGAAAGTGCACTTTTGGACAACTTTTGCTACTTAAAAGTATAGTTCTAAATATATTAAGCGGTGGTTGTAGTAGTTCTTTTTGATAAAGGCATGCATGCTAATCTTGGTTTTAGAGTAAAGTGTTAAATTGGTCATTGACTTTGTAAAATGTTCTCAAATAGATTTTTGAGAGTATGAATATTTTAAAAAGGTTATTGATTCTGTCAGATTTTATTTATATTATTCATTTGACATTAATGTTAATGATTGAATTGACATAGAGATATGGATTAAGTTGATATTTTAATAGAATCAGAGACTTCATGGTTTTTTACCTTTCCATTCATGAAATTTCCGGTTCATCACTTGGTTTTGATTATTGAAATTTCCGGTTCGCAGGCAACATGCATGGAACTTTGAAACACTTTCTTCTATTGAAAATTCTCCAGCAATTGAAAATTAAGCAATACAAAAATGGACATATAGAACGGTGTAGTTGCAATATGTTGGACCTATTAGATTATGAAAGCTCTATGCTAACCCAAAAATAAATATTGGGGTGGTCTATGAGGGTAGAGTTTTTGAGGTGTCAAGACCGACAGAAGAAGGATAATGGGTTGATGCTTTGCAATTATAATGCTCTAAAATGTGCATGTCCATTGTAGGATTTCTATATTGAATAGATACAAGTATTTTATGTGATATTTAAGTCACAATGTTCTTTCATCTTATGGACTAATCTTTTGGGTTAGACTCATCACGTGCTTAAATTGTACCCATGAGTGTATTTATTGTGAATTGAACATTGCTGGATTAAGGTGCACCACCTAATACATGTCGGTAAGTGAAGCTACCAAAATGAAAAGAACTATTCTCAAGGTCAGTGCCGAAAGAGTGAAAATTGCCGCGGACATGTGCTCTTAAAGGGTGTGATAATGTTAAATTAGTCCATGCGATTCTTCTACTTAATAGGCAAGTCTTTTGAGTCAATTTAAGTGATCGGTGTTTGTTTCTCTTCAATGAGAGAGACAATGCTTGAAGACATGATGGATGACTTCTGTGATTTTTGCAATTAACTCCGCCTGTGTCTTATTTGATATAAACACAGCCGGTCCCCAGCCCGGACAAAGGAGGAGGGTTGCACTTACAATGGTTATTTTGACACATAACCAAGTTGGGTTCTTTACGGACTTTTGGTGAGCCTAGTAAAGGCATGTAATGTTTAAGATCATTGACAATATTTTCGACCAATGGTACAAGAATGGGAAACGACGCAAGAACTATGCAAAATATTGCAAAAATTGGCATTCAGGTAGACAATATTCCACTTTTTCATGGCTAGAGTTCTTTAGCAAAGCATCGACATCTTCACATTTAATGTGTACTTAGATGAATATATTTTCAACAAATTGCCAATGATGGCAAAAACCTTTGCTTTTCACACATATTTGGAAGTATTATCATTTAGGTAAGGATCATGGAAGTGAAGAGGTGTAAGGTAAAGTTGATGGACTAGTGAATGGAGTGAAGTTGTTAAAGCATTTGTTAGCAACAATCTCTGTCAAGAAGTTTTTTAAGGCATTGATTTAAAAAGCTCTTGGAACTTTAAGGTATTTGCCTCTTGAGTGAGTATAGTACCACATTCCTAAGTATACGTATAGTTCATGCATGTATCTTAAAAGTTAATGTGTATAATGTAAATCATTAAGTGGAAATGTAAAGGTGAATTTACAATAATGTGAAAATGTGATTATCTAAACGTGTTTTGCCCGAGTTATTATTATTCTTAGCGTGATTTGATTATTCACCCCTTTCGTTCAACAACATACAACAAGTGAACTATCATGAAATGGAGTGTATTAACAACTTAACTAATACATGAACAAATATATCGATGCTTAAATGCACATAAATAACAATACAGCCGGGGTCGAAGAATCTGCGGGGCAAAGGGTACTTTCCCGATTCCCACTCTTAGGTATTGTACATATTCCATAATTCTTTAGGCCGGACGTTCAAATCGGATGCCCCGAGCAGTACTAAGTAGATGACAACCTGGAGTTGTCATGACCGACTTAGGAATAAGCACTTAACGGTCGGTTATGGACGTTACGACAATTACTAAATTTTTGTGTGACAGTTACAAACGTTACAAGTGGTTAATGAGCGGTTACGTTATAATGGTCATTAATCGTAATCATTCTCAATGATCAAGATCTATACTATAAACGAGGCTCCCACCCGAGGGATAAGCAAAACATTCTTCTTGGGGGCACGCTCTCTGCGATCACGCCACCCAATTCTCCCAATCCACTCAATATTCTCCTCCGAGACCTGCGTCGAGGAGGATACCTCAAACTCCTTTGTGACCTCACCGGATTCGCTTCTGAGAGGTAATCAAAAGTATTCTGCAGGAACAGGTATCATCCGAGAACTTTTCCCTCCATATCTATTCCTACAAAAAAAATTCGATTTAGAAACTCTGAACAAATAATCTCCGTTAACAAATACGTATAAATTAACATCTTTACTATCAACTGAACTAATTTAACGAAAAACATGTGTGCCTTTTAGTCAAATGAGTTTTTGGATATGTGAAACGGTGAAGACAATGTCCTTGCACACACCTTATCTCCATTTGTGTTTTCGAGGATGGCTTGTGTCATTTTGTAATATTTTTTTAGGAAAGTTCTTAAACTTACGAAATAAACCGGCAAGAAAGCGAAGAATGCTTACGTGTAAGCAAAATAGGTGAACATTCTCTCTCCTATTTTTTTCCTATATTTTATCTAAACAAATTATTATAAAAATGAGTTTATAATATCCCATATAAATAGGAGTTAATTTATTAATCCACCAATAATGTTAAGACAAATACACATTCTTGCATTTCTTGAAATCGAAGTTTGGTAATATTTAGCATTACTCTTTTTTTTTTATTGAGTTAATATATATTGTAACGTTTAAAGAGTACTATCCAAACTTTTTTAAATTCCTTAACCATAGACAAAATTCTAAGAGCTTCATCAAAACGTCTTTTACAAAAAGTGCTTCTCTAACCCCAACCTCCAAACACTACACTACACTATTGGCGCGTCATCTTCAACCACTCCGCTGCGTCGTGCATCCATTCATCCTGAACGGCGGACGATGAAAGGAACGGCGGCCGAAGTTGCAATCTTCGCCGACACAAATCTCGGCACTCGCATTGCTTTCAATTCCCCTTTCCACATTACGGCCGGAACACTCAAAAGTAACAACAATAACTACAACTATTACTTTTATTCTATTACTTGCTTTTAACTAGGTTACCCATTTTCAGATTCATCTCTTTTTCTTTTTCAGATTATCTGTATTTCTGTTTCTACATGTTTGTGTTAGGTTAGAAAGAGGAATCTTTTGCACTTGCTTATATAGATTCATATATTTCTATCTCATAATCATTTATTCATTTCTTCATTGATATTAATCATCGAAGGCCTTCGGTGATTGATGAAATTATTGTTCAATGTTCAGCCATGAGTATATCAGGTTCTGTCAAGAAAAGTCCTTGATGCAACTATTGTTTTGCAGGAGATTTTGAGAAAGTGCACTTCACTTGTTTACCGGACATCGGAGAGATTCAAGTTCATGGATTAATGGTATGTGCTTTCCTTTTTAGTACGTGTCTTTTGTGTATTTCTGCTACAAGGGTTTGTGTTGATCATATTGCTGTGTATTCTGCTAGGTGAGGCGTAAATCATGCTTCTACTACCTGCCTGATTCCTTTCCTGTAAAGAATGTTTTCCCAACGATGAGAGAAACGTGGTTTCTTCATGTGGAAGTAATGCCTTTAAAATGTTTGCGAGTTCCGTGTTTACCCTGTGACGCAGCTATTTCTTTAAAACAACGGGATTTAATGAGATATAACTGTGAAAATAAAACAAGATGCAACAGTGAAGAAAAGAGAGAGAAAGAACTTAATCCCCGTGCAGATCCATCAGAAGAGAATGAAGTTATTGATCATGTTTTGAAGGAAAAGGGAAATTCTCATGAGAATTCCGAGCATGGAAAGCCAGAAAGAGACTCCTGCAGATTTGAAGACAAACCTACCAGTACAGTCAGTAAGAGTCGATGTGCGATGCCAGAGACTAATGTTGTCAGTAAGAGTCAATGTGCGATCTCAGAGACTAATGTTGCCAGTAAGAGTCAATGTGCGATGCCAGAGACTAATGTCGAGTTTCAGGTTGAATTATGTGCTAGCTCAGTGCAAGAAACTCCGAGTAAGATGTCAACACAAGTAATATCAGTCTCTGGTATAATCAATAAATATTTTTCAGGTTTCAATGGCATTGACACATTTAGCTGCTCTTCAAACTCAGATGTTACATCAAGAGTTGTTCATAGTGAGATCGAAGTTCAATCAAACACAGGAGCACAAAGTTACTCAAAGAAACAAGTTGATTCACTATCACAGTTCACTCCCAAAACACCTCCACATGTTCCATTGCACGTTGAATTTGTTTCCAAAAATTCAGGTAGCAAAACTAGGAAACCCAAAGTTGAGAAATGTAGCAGAAAAAGAAGATCCAAAGTTGAGAAATGTAGCAAAAACAGAAGATCCAAAGTGGGGAAATTTCTTCTATCAGCTTCAAAGAGTCTCGGGGCTTCTAATAATAAGCAGAGTCCTGCACTCTCTTTATGTAAATTCAAAAATATAAAACTACTAGAGGAAATACCTAAAATTAATCGTTCGATATTTTCCATATGTGATAGTGATGATTGACATTATTATCGTGTAGTGTAGACAGTCAAAAAGGTGTATATACGATGTAACCAATTATATTTTGATCTGTTTATTTTGGCAACTACATGAACTAGTAGAAATTCTAATTTGTGGGAAACATGTTGTAATTTAACTTGATAGTTCTCCAGAAAGCAAGCAGATCTGCAATTGTCTAGCAGTTTGTTACTATTTTGTTACCAAAATAGGTCTTCTTTTGGAACAAAGATATCATAAGTAATTGTATTAGTGTGATGCTACTTCTGAACTGGGAAAAGGGAAGGAAGGCTCAAAAAGTTGTGGAGTTCCTTTGTTGGATGGAAAGTGTACATGTCACTGTAAGAAGCTACCATGGAAAGAGTTTTGCTTCTTTCAGCCTGTTGTAGAAGATAATTTAGGGCTAGGGAAGAAGCCTCTGACTAACTTATGGAAACATGTTTCTTGAGATGTCAATGAGAGTGCAGAAGTTAAAATAACTGCTATTAATGGATTTCTTAGGGCGGGGAAGATAAATAACGCAAAGGAGATAATGTGTAAAATGTACAAAGTGGGACTTGCGCCAAACTCAACATTGATCTACAACTACTGCAAGATGGAAACCTAAACGAGGCGTTAAATGCTTATGCAGTTATGAACCACAGTGGTCATGTTTCAGATCACTTTACATGTAATGTATTGGTTGCCACTTTTTGTAGATCCAAAAGACTTGAAGAAGCCGAGTATTTTATGGACCACATGAGCAAGATGCCTTTTCTTTTTCTAGAATTGTGAGTTGGCATGAAGGATGTTAAAAATAAGAACTCCGATGGCACCATTCACGGGGAAAACCACTGATCATATCTCCGGAGGGAAACTAAGTGGTAGGTTTATTGCATATTCCTACTAGATTCTTGTAGAATGTCTTTAATAGTTTTCAGGATCTGATTCATTTTGCTTTTGGTTTGTTATTCTCATTTGCAGCGACAAAAAAATGAGAGCTTGCGAACAAGTGACTGTGGCACGGAGTGCTGAATCTTAGTCATCAGATTTATGTCCTAGATCTAATGGATGTGAATGGATTCAGAAAATAATTCATCTCAGTTGTCAAATGGTAAGGGTCTTTCTGCAAGAACAAATAGGGTGAAATTGTGTAACCTTCTTGCAGCAGCTGAAAGTGCGGATAATTTGAAAGTCCCTCAATGTGATCGAAGAATCGTAAATGTGTGTTTTGGTCATACTATCTAGGGCATCAAGATAAATCAGATTTCAAGTATTTATTTTCCATTTTTCAGGCACGCAAAAGCGATTACGTTTTCAAAGATGCAACAAGATGCACGACCGCGGGAATAATAGCCGAGGACTTTGCGACATATTGGAAAACAAATTAGTCATTGGTTATAGTCAAATAAGTATTGTTTTAAAGATGCATATTTCAAGGCATTTCATGTTGGTCTGTAAGTTTTGCAAAGTAAAATTTGACTTATATACTCATACTTATATATTACAATTCACATAGGCTGTTTTTCTTACCACTATCAATTTTTTTATGAAGTGTTTGTCTACTTCAACATTCTTTATTCTGTCATATAGATTTTGATTATAAACTATGGAAATAATCAAATAACTAGTTATCACAGTAGACTTTAATTGGTGTTGGCCTTGAGACCTTCAACTCCACCATGAGTTTTTCAATCCAGAATGCTTCACAAACACCTTAGGCAACAGATCAAAATTCAACCTTTGCAATGCATCTAGTTACTACCCTTAGTTTTTATTCCTTCTCCATACAACCAAATATTTTCTTACAAAAATGTAGTAACCTGGACTACACCTCCCATAATTTGTACTTCAGGCCCAATCAGCATCATTGTCAGCTTCAACTTGGACTTTGTTTTTATTCCTTTTTCCACACAACCAAATATTTTCCTACAAAAGTGTAGTAACCTAAAATAGACCTCCTATCAATTGTATTTCACGCCTACTCAACATTTGTGTAAACTTCAATAATCAACATCTGTGTAAACTTCAACTTGGACGCGACTCCTATTTTTTACAAGATTCCTTTTCTCATAGTTTCCTTTCCATCAAGCATGTCAAAATTCCAAAAAAACAACTTTAAAGTGAATAAGTCATAATGCATATTCTTATTCAGTTAGTTAATTAGTTGTATATAAATAGACACTATGTAATTCCGTTTTTATTATTTTATAATATCAATTTTTATTTTTTTATTCTCTCTCATTCTCTTCTTACAAAAGTGTCTCACGCACTAATAAATTGGTATCTAGAGTTCCGATTAGGTTCTTGATCGTGTTTTCAAGAATCACATGTTTGTGACCGGGTTTCCGGGATCGTGGGTTGTTAATGAGTCGTTGCAAAGATGAATGGTACTAATGGTATTTTGAATTCTCGTCCAATTCTTAACGACAAAAATTGGAACCGATGGAGCAAGCAGATGAAGTCCTTGTTCGATTTTCATGAAACCTAGAAGTGGCCGAAAACGACGTTGTTGAGCTTGCTCAGGATGCAACCGATGTGCAGAAAACTGCACACAAGGAGGTGAAGAAGAAAGATTGTAAAGCTGCATATTGCATTCAATCGGTGGTAGATTCGACAAATTTTGATAAGATCTCTCATGCTGAATGAAGGAGGCATGAAATATTCTTGTCAGGTACTATGAAGGAGGTGAGAAAGTCAAAGTCTTCAAATTGCAGACTTTGCGATGACAATATGAATTCCCGCAGATGGAAGAAGATGAAAAAATTGCAGGTTATATGTCAAAGGGGCAGAATCTCATCCATCTCATGAAGGGTTGTGGTGAAATCTTAACTAATGTTAAGAAGGTAATGCGTACGTTGACCTCTCACTTTGATCACATTATCGTAGCTATTCAAGAATCCAACAATCTTGAAACCCTAAAATTAGAAGATTTGGTTGGTTTGTTGGAGGCGCATGAGATTAGGATTGTTGAAAGGAAAAGGATTCAAGATTCGATACAAGCACTGCATGCTCAGGCATGAACGAAGCATGATGGTTCCAACAAATTCAAAGGCAAAGGAGACAAGACTCGAAGTAAGAAGTCTTGGTAGAACCCTCAAAACTGTAAGGTCAATGATAGGGCTTCTGAATCCTCAAAAAGAGGAGAAGGAAACTCCTATCAGAAAGACGAAAAGAAAAAAAGGTGTGCAATGCTATAATTGTGAAAAGTGGGGTCACTTGGCCAAGAATTATTGATATAGGAAAGACAGGGCAACGACAAAAGGCAAGGACGAAAGAGCGAACCTTGCACGTCAAGATTCAAATAATTTGATGCTCATGGCTGCAGTTGCAAATAAGCATGTAGGCTCCAAGATCTGGTTCATCGACTTAGGCTGCTTGAATCATATGACTGGTCGAAAAATGAGTTTAGCAGTTTTCGACGAGTCGAAGAAGAGCAAGGTCAAACTCACTAATAATTGCTCGTTACAAGCAAAAGGCACTGGCGGTATTGTTATTCAAAGGATCAATGGCGCAAGGGCTATGATAAAAAATGTACTATATGAACATGGAATGAAGTGAAACCTGCTAAGTGTTGGACAACTGGTCGAAAAAAGTTTCTCAGTGGTTATGAAAGATGGAGCCTTGGAATTATTCGACACTCAACATAATTTGGTCTTGAAATTTCCTCTATCGAAAAATAGGAAATTTAAGACCATGATCAGTTCGACTGAGGTAAAATGTTTGAAAACAACTGTCGACCACAAGAATAGTTGGTTATGGCATTTGAGGTTTGTCCATCTAAAATTTTGATCGCTCAATCAATAGATCACTCAAGATATGGTAACAAATATACCAAGTCTTGTGATGCCCGACAAACTCTGTGAAGGCTGCTTAGTTATGGGGAAATTCAGGTTGTTTTGACTATGCCGATGAGATCCTCTCGCATACTAGAAGTAGTACATTCAAATGTATGTTCCTCCTTTGAGGATCATACCATTGGTGGAAACATGTATTTTGTTTCATTTGTCAATGAGTATAATCGAAAGCTTTGGATCTATGTGATCAAGAGAAAGGATGAAGTATTTGAAATCTTTAAGAGATTCAACATGCTTGTTGAAAACGAGAGTGAAAAGAAGATCAAGGTTCTGTGAACATATGGAGGTGGCGAATACACATCGAAGATGTTTGAAGAATTTTGTGCAGAACATGGTATTGATTATGAGGTAACTGCTTCTTAAACGCCTCAACATAATGGGATAGAAGAAAGAATAAATATGACCATATTTGATATGGCGAGATGCATGCTGTAGCAGAAGAATCTGCAAAATCCTTATGGGGTGAAGCTGTCACCATTGTTGTTTATATTCTGAATAGGTGCCCTACAAAGAAGCTGAAGAACAAGGTTTATAAAGAAGTTTGGAGTAGCAAATTGCCACCAGTGAGTCATCTAAAGGTGTTTGGATATATTTATTACAAGCATGTTCCTGATGCGAGAAGAAGGAAGCTTGATGACAAGAGTGAACATATGATTCTGATAGGATATCATAAAACTGGAGCACACAGGCTATTCAATCCAATAAAGGAGAAGACCGTGAGGAGTCTAGATATCGTGATTGATGAAAATTCTGAATGGGATTGGAATTCTACTGATTCAATTAATAAGCCATTAATGAGCTATGACTTCAACAAATCACCTAATTAGGTTAAAGTCGAAGAAATTACCGGTATTCTAGTTGAAGTTGAAGTTAAAGCAATTGCTGACATTACCGACACTGTTGAAGAGGGTGTGGCTAGCACAAGCTAAAGATCTCAAAGAACTAAAGTTCGTCCAGCAAGACTTCAAGACTACGAAGTGACTAGTGATGATGAAGTAACACCAGATGGAGAATTAGTTCATTTTACTTTACTTGCAGGTGCTGAGCCAATCAACCATAGCGACACTATAAAGAATAGATAGTGGAAGTCAGATATGGTCGAAGAGTTACAAGGAATCGAAAGAAATAACACATGAGATTTAGTCGAATTGTAAACACACACAAAAGCTATCAAAGTGAAGTGGGTGTTCAAGTTGAAGCACAATACTGATGGATCGATAACAAGACATAAGGAGAAATTGGTAGCTCGAGGATTTATTCAGAGAGCAAGACTTGACTACTCTGAAGTATATGCATCTGTCATAATATTGGAGACTGTCAGATTTGTGGTAGCCTTGGCATGCGAGCAAGGCTGGTCGATATTTCTCTTAGATGTGAACTCGACATTTTTGAATGGTCTTTTAGACGAAGAAATCCATATCACACAACCTCATGGGTTTGTGATTCAGGAGTAAGCAAGGAAAGTATATACAGGTTGCACAAAGTGCTCTATAGCCTCAAGCCGGCACTTAGGGCACGGAACAAGAAGATCGACTCATATCTTGTCGAATTGGGATTTTTCAAATGCAAATATGAGTATCGTGTCTATGTTTAGGTTGTGACACAAGATTTAACAATCATATGCTTATATGTCGATGACTTGATGGTAACTAGAAATAGCTTAAAAAACTTGTCGAAGTTCAAAGAGCTGATGATGAGAGAATTTGAAATGGCGTATCTGGGAAACCTATCGTATTTCCTAAGCATCAAATTTCAAATTTCGAAGCAAGGTATGTGGCTACATCTAAGAAAGTATGTCTAAGAAATATTTAAGTGATTCAAAATGGAAGACTCAAACCTTGCATCCTCAGTCGTCGAACCAAATTTGAAACTGGTGAAACATGGAAAGGAGGACAAGGTCGATGCTACTTTGTTCAAAAGTTAGAAGACTCTGGTCGAAAATCAAACTGGAAGAAAGGTCAAGAGATTGAGAACCGATAATGGCCTTGAATTTTGCAATGAGGCGTTCGACAACTTTTGTGTTGCCTATGGTATTGCAAGGTATAGAACTACTGCAGGTACTCCACAGGAAAATGGTTTGGCTGAAAGGTTTAATCGAACTATTTTGAAGAGAGTCAGATGTATGTTAACTAGTGTTGGGTTAAAGAAGGTGTTTTGGGCCGAGGCTGTTTCGAAGGCAACATATCTGATAAATAGATATCCTTCGATTGTGTTAGATATAAAGACACCTGAAGAAGTTTGGTTGGGGTATCCACCAGATCGCGACAGAATTAGAGTATTTTGTTGCTTAGACTATGCTCACATTAGGCAAGACAAGGTTGAACCTAGATCTCTGAAATGCATGTTCATTGGATACCCTGAAGGAGTAAAAGCTTATAGGCTATGATGTCTAGAGCCAGGTCACAAGAAAAGTATCACCAGTTAAGATGTAGTTTTCAATGAAGCTGAAATGGCTTTTAAGAAAACTGATGATGTTGGTCTAAGTGTAGAAATATCTGACGAAGAGATGGAACAGGTAGAGATTCCTGTTGAGGTGGAGCATGTTAATGCTGAATTGCATATCCCAGATGAATTCGAAGGAGAAGCAGAAGATGCCGAGGAAGTTTAGGAAATTATCGATGGCTACCTATTATCAAGAGATAGGCCGAGAAGGGTCATCAAGCCACCTCATAGATTTGGGTATGCAGATCTTATAGCTTATGCCTTAATCTCTACAAGTGAGGTTCTAGACAATGAACCAAGAGACTATAAGGAAGTTATGAGGATTCGAAATAATACTGAATGGCTGAAGGCTATGAATGATGAGATGAAATCTATTCATGATAATCACACATGGGAACTGATCAAGAAACCTGCTGGGGCAAGGTTAGTTAACTGTAAATGGATTTTCAAAGTTAAGGAAGGAATCGAAGGAGTGGCGTCGAAAAGATACAAGGCAAGGTTGGTCATAAAGGGGTTTCACTCAAAAAGAAGGTGTCAAATTCAATGATGTGTTTTCTCCTGTTGTGAATCATAGGTCCATTAAAATGTTGCTTGCCATGGTGGCACAATTCAATCTTGAACTGGAACAAATGGATGTGAAGACTGAGTTCTTGTATGGTGATCTAGATGAAACAATCCTGATGAGACAACCTGAAGGGTATGTCGAAAAGGGGAAGGAAGATTAAGTGTGCAAGCTAAAGATATATTTATATGGAATGAAACAATCTCCTCGATAGTGGAATAAGATATTCGACAAGTTTATAGCACACATAAGTTTCGTTAGAATTCAGTTCGACCACTGTGTTTACTTCCGATTTTTACCTGGAAATTCATTTGTTATTTTGTTGATTTATGTGGATGATGTTCTCATAGCAAGCAAAAATTTCGAAGATGTAATAAGGGTGAAGGTTAAACTCAATAAAGAGTTCGATATGAAGGATTTGGGAGCTGCATCCAGGATTCTTGGGATTGACATTCAAAGAGATAGAAAGTAGTCGAAATTATGACTATCTCAAGAGGCATACCTACGGAAGATTCTCGATAAGTTTGGTATGTCGAATTTAAAGTCTATTGAGACTTCGACAAACTCTCAATTCAAGATGTTAAAAGAGCCTATATTAATAGAATCCCATATGCTAATATAGTTGGTTCTTTGATGTATGTTATGGTCTGTACTAGACCCGACATAGAATATGCAGTAAGTCTTGTAAGCAAGTACATGGCGAATCCTGGAAACTCTCACTAGAAGGCATTGAATTGAATTCTAAGGTACCTAAATGGGTCTTTGAACAGATTTCAAATTTATGGTGGAGCTTAAGGTGAAGATATTAAAGCAGTAATCGAAGGATATTTCGACTCTGACTATGCAGTTTGTATGGATTCCATAAAATTTATTTCTGGATATGTTTTCACTATGTTTGGGGACAACAATTATTTAGAAAGCAACATTTAAGAAGGTTGTTTCCTAATCAACCACTGAAGTGGAATATATTTCCCTAACTGAAGTTGTGAAAGAAGCATTGTGGCTTGAAGATTTTGCGAAGGAGATGAAACCTCAAGGTCGAGGTATCACTGTTAAATGTGATAGTCAAAGTGCTATACACTTGTCGAAGAACTAAACATATCATGAGCGAACCAAACACATCGATGTGAGGTTGCATTTCATCAGAGGAGTAATCGAGCATGGAGAAGTCCAAGTGCTAAAGGTTTCGACAGATTACAATGCTGCTGATATGATCACGTAGACATTTCCAAGTTGCAAGTTTTTCCACTGTATGCAGTAGATAAACCTTCATGAAGAAAGTTAGTTTGTTCTTTGATGTTATAGAGTTTGTTCCAAGGTGGAGATTTATAAGAATTGGATTGAACTCTAGTGGGTCAAAGAGTAGCTTCATGTTTCGACAGAGAATGTGTTGAAGACTTTCATACTGTAGTCGGAATATATTCTAGTATGTGAGTGTCGAAATGCTAGGGTTGTTAGTATTTCGAATTGGGCCTATTTGTTATGTCCAATTGTTTAAGTTGACTTGTATCCTAAGTTGGCTTGTAATGGGTATTTGTGAAAATGCCCATTAGTTTATTATGTTAGGTTTATTATAAATAGCATACTAGTCTCTCATTATTGCATACTGCAAATCCTAATTTAGGGTGAGAGGGTTATTTGTTATTCTTGTAACACTTGTGGTCTTGATTAAAGAGAAAGATTGTTATAAATGATAGACAATTGGCCCTAAATGTAATATATTACTAATGGTTATGAACATAATGTCGAGGTATAAATATGTTGTCCATCTTTTCTTGTGAATTTTACATTTCCAATTATGATCAATTTTCTTAAATTTAATATAATCTTGTTGTAGTTTTATGCTTCGCTAACACAATAAATTGGCCAAACTTTATTGCCATATTGTTGAGATTGGTTGAAAATATACATGTTGATACTCTTTATGGTGGCGTATGATTGTCGGTGAAGACAATTAAAGCTTATGTATTATTTTTAATCAAGGTGGAGATTGTTGGGTTTGGTTGAAAATATATATGTTGAGGAAGTCCCACATCGCTTATTTTTGTGAAGGAAAAGAGATTCCAATGTTATATATAGGATACAAGTTTTTATTTTGAAGATGCACCAGTCAAAAGCACTTTAAACTTGTATTTGACTTTCTTTATTCTCTTATGCTCTTGTGTTAGAGTGTTGTGAGATTTAGTAAAATATTTGTTTTGGAGGGTGTGAGTGTATTTGGGGCCTAGGGTATCTGAGGGTATATAATGTGTTGTAACAATTTTCACATAGTGTTATTCTCTGGTTGTCTATTGACAACGATCGTGATTTTTTCTCCGATTTTGGAGTTTCCACGTTAATCTCTTGTGTTGTTATTTTGTTCCTCCTTTTTTTCTATGTTTATTATTTTCCCAACAACTGGTATCAGAGCTTTTGGTTTGATTTAGGGATAAGAGTTCTTAGTATGCCCTGTGGTTGCAACTTTGTCTGATCTTCCACATCAGAAAAGAAGGGTGGTGTTGTGAAAGAGTTGTTGAGATACGGTCACAAGTTTGGGTTAAATAAAATTTATGGAAAGTTCAAGTCAAAGATGTGTTGACACAATTAAGATTACACAAGATGCAAGATTATGTCGGTGGTTGAAGAGCTTCCTGCCAACAAGGAAGTTACACCATAAATTTTCAACCTGGTTTTTAGCATGTGAAAATTCTTGAAGTGGTTTAGCTTCAAGTGAAATCTATTCTTCATGATAAAGTATATGATTGTCGGTGATGACAATGTGAAATTCTTGTAGTGGTTTAACTTCAAGTGAAATATATTTTTCATGAGAGAGTATGATAATTTTTTAAAACTATGATTGTCGGTGAAGACAATGTGAAAATTCTTGGGAGTGATGTAACTTCAAGTGACTATACTCTTTATGGTGGAGTATGATTGTCAGTGAAGACAATGAAAGTTGATGTATTATTTTCAATCAAGGTGGGGATTGTTGAGATTGGTTGAAAATATACATGTTGATACTCTTTACGATGGAATATGATTGTCGGTGAAGACAATGAAAGCTTATGTATTATTTTCAATCAAGGTGAAGATTGTTGGGTTTGGTTGAACATATATATGTTGAAGAAGTCCCATATCGCTTATTTTTGTAAAGGAAAAGAGAGTCCAAAGCTATATATAAGATTCAAGTTTTTATTTTCAAGATGCACTAGTCAAAATCACTTTAAGCTTGTATTTGAATTTCTTTATTCTCTTATGCTCTTATGTTCGAGTGTTGTGAGATATAGTTAAATATTTGTTTTAGAGGATGTTAGTGTACTGGGGGCCTGTGGTATCTGAGGGTATATAACGTGTTGTAACAATTTTCACATAGTGTTATTCTCTGGTTGTCTATTGACAATGATCGTGATTTTTTCTCTGATTTTGGAGTTTTCACGTCAATCTCTTGTGTTGTTATTTTGTTCCTCTTTTTATGTTTGTTATTTTCCCAACACTAGTGAGAAACATAGCTCAAGAGGGATAATTTCTAATTTCTTAATAGTCTATTTTTTTCTGATAACATCTCTATAAAATAGGACACATCAAACTAAATAAATATAGAAAATGGTAAAGTTTTAAATTAAGAATTGAAGTATATTCGAAATCATATGAGAATATGGCAATAACATTTGGCTAATTTGTTGTGTTAGCGAAGCTTGAAACTACAACAAGATTATATTAAATTTAATAAAATTGATCATAATTGGAAATGTAAAATTCACAAGAATAGATGGACAACATATTTGCACCTTGACATTGTGTTCGCAGCCATTAGTGATATCTTACATTTAGGGCCAACTGTTTATCATTTATAACAATCTTTCTCTTTGATCAAGATTACAAGTGTTATAAGAATAACAAATAACCCTCTTATCCTAAATTAGAATTTGCAGTATGCAATAATGAGAGACTAGTATGCTATTTATAATAAACCTAACATACTAAACTAATGGGCTTTTTCACAAATACCCATTACAAGCCAACTTAGAATACAAGTTAACTTAAGCAATTGGACTTAACAAACAAGCCCAATTCAAAATACTAACAACCCTTGAATTTCGACACCCACATACTAGAACACACTTCGACTAAAGTATGAAACACCAACTTCAACACTCACCCTCACGCCTGGCGTGTAGGCCTCGATAAAATGCTCGTATTGCAGTCCTTAACCCGAATTGTTGGGTGTATAAATATGTGAGGGCAACCTCACCTCTAGAGCTAGCTTTTGGGGTTGAGATCCAAGCATATTTGACAACTGGTATCAGAGCCTGGTTCTATCCGGGGATAGGATTTCTTAGTATGCTCTGTGGTTGCAACTTTGTTTAATCTTTTACATTTGAAAAGAAGGGTAGCATTGTGGAAGAGTTGTTAAGTTGCAGTCACAAGTTCCGCTATGTAGGTTGGATTAGAGAAAATGGGAAGAATTATTTTTGACTTGTGGAAATTTCAAGTCAAAGATGTGTTGATAAAGTCATGATTACATAAGGTGCAAGATTATTTCGGTGGTTGAAGAACTTCCTGCCAACAAGGAAGTTACACCATTAGTTTTTAATCTGGTTTTCGGCATGTGAAAAATTCTTGGAGTGTTTTAGTTTCAAGTAAAATTTATTCTTTATGATAAAGTATATTATTGTCGGTGATGACAATGCGAAATTCTTGAAGTGATTTATCTTCAAGTGAAATATATTTTTCATGAGAGAGTATGATAGTTTTTAAAACTACGATTGTCAGTGAAGACAATGTGAAAATTCTTGGAGTGGTGTAACAAGTAACTATACTCTTGATGTTGGAGTATGATTGTCGGTGAAGACAATGAAAGTTATGTATTATTTTTAATCAAGGTGGAGATTGTTAAGATTGATTAAAAATAAACATGTTGATACTCTTTATGGTGGAGTATGGTTGTCGGTAAAGACAATGAAAGGTAATGTATTATTTTCAATCAAGTTGGAGATTGTTGGGTTTGGTTGAAAATATATATGTTGAAGAAGTCCCGCATTGCTTATTTTTGTGAAGGAAGAGGGAGTCCAAGGCTATATAAAAGATTCAAGTTTTTCTTTACAAGATGCACCGGTCAAAATCACTTTGAGCTTGTATTTGACTTTCTTTGTTCTTGTATGCTCTTGTATTAGAGTGTTGTGAGATGTAGTTAAATATTTGTTTTGGAGGTTGTGGGTGTACTGGGGGCCTGGGTTATTTGAGGTTATATTATGTGTTGTAACAATTTTTACATAGTGTTATTATCTGGTTGTCTATTGACAACGGTCGTGGTGTTTTTCCGGTTTTGGAGTTTCCACGTTATATTCTTGTGTTGGGATTGTGTTCCTCTTTTTTCTCTATGTTTGTTATTTTTCCCAATAATGTTGGGTGCAAGTGTGAGTGGTTAAAGTCTCACATTGCCTATGAATGGGTGAAATGTTGGATTTATAAGAGAGATGACTCATTTACCTAACACATTTAGGTTTTGGGTTCAGATGTGGTGTCTCCCTCTCTTGTGATCTTGGAGCATTAGTCCCGTTGGTGCTCCCGACTCTCCCAGACTCTCCGGTTTTTTCTCCGATTTTGGAGTTTCCACTTTAATCTCTTATGTTGTTATTTTGTTCCTCCTTTTTCTCCATGTTTGTTATTTTCCCAACAACTGGTATTGGAGCATAAGAGAATAAAGAAAGTCAAATACAAGTTTAAAGTGCTTTTTATTGGTGCATATTGAAAAGAAAAACTTGAATCTTATATATAGTTTTAGACTCTCTTTTCCTTCCCAAAAATAAGCCATGTAAAACTTTTTCAACATATATATTTTCAACCAAACCCAACAACTAGATCTAGTGATTTGTTTTCAATAACCTCTTTCTGTTAAATTGTATCTAAACAACATGCATAGGAAGAATGTGTGGTATAAAAGTTATTCATTTATATATATATATATTTTATATATATATATATATATATATATATATATATATATATATATATATATATATATATATATATATATATATATATATATATATATATATATTAGTGATGCTTTAATCTCCGAAGTTGCTATATAATTGATTTTCTTATTAAGTGTTGTTGAAGTGTATATGAAGTTGAAAGTTCAATCAATTTTGTAATTCCAAACAAACATTTGTTGTTTATGCATGAAAGAAAATGACAAGTGAAGTGTCCTGAATTTTGATTTTTCATTTCAATGGCAGTGGCAAGTAATTATCCATCGCAGAAATTCCTCAGCATACTTGATTTTCAGAGAAGAAACTCAACAAATTCACTGATTACCTCTAAGCAGCATAAGCTGAACAATTTTCTAGGAAAGTTATTACACTTTCTTTCGCATTTGTTTTCCCTTTCGAATACGCTTATACACAGTGGTGCTTGGATGAGTTACTTACCATCCTCCGATCTTAAATTCAATGCGGTCATTATTAAGAAAGTGGCAGTATAGTAGTATGAACAGATGTTGATACCCACCTGGATTCAAATTTGTTGAAATTTCCAGTGGAACTGTTATTTTTATAGACATTTAAAATAATTTTTTTTACATTTTAAAATTTCCGACTCCTTAATTCTCTTAGAACAAAATCAATAATAGTTAAATGTTTCTTATAACAAAAATAATGGGTTAAGTATTTATTTTATTCTTTCAAACTAAAATAATTAAGAATGTAACTATAAAAATTATAAATTCATTCTTTAAAATAAAAATAAACAAAATGACGATATAAAATCTTATATAAAAAGAATGTGACTATAAAAAAAATATCTATTTTGGAAAATATTTATTTTTATTAACCTTTATAACTTTTAATTCTCACTTTTTTTGGTATGAAACCTTTAAATATCACCTTAATAGCTCTTACTTTAATATTATAAAAGTTTAATGCATCTATTTTTTTATTTTATTTTAAAATTTAATCTTATCCTTTAATTAAGTTCTCACATTTTATAATCTCATTTATTTTTCTAATTTTTACTTTTAATTATCACTTAAATAGGCAAATTTTTTAACAAATTTTAAGATAAAACATGCTAGCAATTTGTTTTTTTTTTTTGCATTTCTTAATAAAAAGAAGGAAAAAATTGATATTATAAAAAAATCGCATCAAATACTCTTATAAATTTGTAATACTTTTATATTATAATTTTCTGGTTAAATTTTAGTATCATAATATAATTTTTTTTATTTTAATATACCCCATAAAAAAGCATCTCTCAATTAAAAAATAAGATAAAATATATTATGTGAAAAAATAATATGTGAAAAAATAATATCTCTTTTATTTTTTAATTGACTATCACTTTTTAATTTTCTTTCTTAACTATACGTTGAGTTATCCATTTCATATAACTCATCATTTTTGAAGCTTGCATTCTCACAAGTTTTAATTTTATTTTCTTTTATTTTTCATTTTAACCGTCAATAAAATTAAAGTTATAACTAATACACACTATAGACAATAGATAGAAATTAAAAATAAAATTTAATTGAAACAATGAATACTATATAACAAAAATGAAAAACAAAAGGAATAAAGTAAGAATTAAACAACTTGATATTTTATATACTTTCTTATTTAAGAAACAAATTATTTAATTGAGCTACGTTTTAATTTTTTTTTTTTTACGAGAATTGAGTTACATTTTAATAATATTTAACTTTTTCGTATTTGGTGCAAATAGATAAAAGGAATATGTATGATTAATACTTTAATGACTTGTATGTATTGTTTTATTATTAATATAATAAATTTAATTAGATTCCTTAGTTTGACCGCTACAAATTTTATAAAAGAATTAATTTAACCTACAATATTTTAGTTTTTGTTATTTAGTTTAAATAAGTGAAAATAATTTGTAAATAAGTTATTTTTTAATTTTTTAAATTATAGTTCAAATAATTGATAAATAACTGAAGTGCACATCTACACTTATTAATACTATACACCAAAACTAAAACTTTTAATAATTAATAAATTAAAAAATTAAAAATTTACTCTAATATGTGACATATATTTAAGTTATTAACATGTGCAAAACTATATTCAAATATAATATATCATATAAATTTATTGGATATTTTATAATTGATAAAAAATATATTAATCATCTATAAAATATGTATCAAATTCATAATTAAATTCATATGAATTCTCACATTTTAAATATTTTTTTAATTTTTTATTCAGATCAATATTGAATACAATTATGTGTTTTAAAATTATATTTATTCATTAAACTATTGTTATCTAATTCTTTTAATTATTAAAAAAAATTAAATATGTATTATTTAAAAACCGTGCAACGCACGGCTAATTCATCTAGTTTAATATTAGGGTTAAATAAGTTTTTGGTCCCTATAAATATTGCAGTTTTCATTTTTAGTTCCTATAAATATTGCAGTTTTCATTTTTAGTTCTTCCTTGCCTTTAAGCAAACAATTTTTACAAAAAAAAAAAAAACCGTTGCTAAAACCATCTAAAACCGTTGCCAAAATCCAACTGCAATATTTATAGGACCAAAACTTATTTAACTTTTAATATTAATATAATAAATTTTGTTTTATAGTAGATAGTGGCGGTATAAGTCAAACTATACCATATGTAAAAATCTCCTTTGCTACCTTAAATGCCACCTGATTTATCACACTTAATGCAAAGGTTATGTAACTATAGATAGATTAGCCTACCAGTCAACCATTGATTGCATTTTCGATATCACTTCATTCTTAGATGTTATTACTTATTAATGTTTTAAAATCCGACCTAGAAAATTGATCAGATCAGTTGTACATGGAACTAGAGAGTAGGGAGGTTCGATAGGATCATAAAATTGTAAATGCAATTGATCGTGTGAAAACCACTGCGATTTAACCGGTTCATTGGTCATGTCAGTGAATCTGATTTTTTTAACCCATTGATTATATAATTATATTTATTTTTTTAACGCATTAAAATGACGAATTGGATAATAAGCAAAAAATAATTTAAAAAATTGAAACAAACAAAATAATTTGAAATATATTTTTAATTTATAATTGTTTTACATTTTGATTTAAAAAAATATTTAGTGAAAATGATGTCTTGATGAACAAAAGATAAACTGTTTCTTTGTGATCAAGAAACACACCCGAGTAAAAAAGATGATAAACAAAAAGAACAAGAAGAATTTGTTATAACTGTTATTCCTTCATTTCTCTATCAATCAAAATTACAAATTACATGAATAACAAATAACCCTCTCACCCTAAATTAGAATTTGCACTATGCAACAATAAGAGACTAGTATGCTATTTATAATAGGGAAATGCTAACAAGTGCCCCAGGGGCACTCTTTAATAGCTTTAAAAAGTAAGTTTTTCTTGGAAATATGCGTAATTAATGCATCGAAAATTGAAATGGTGAACTTTTGAAAGAATATTTTCTTTATTTAGAATGCTTAAAGAATGCCCCTGGGGCACTCGTTAGCATGACCCTTTATAATAAACCTAACATACTAAACTAATGGTTTTTTTTCACAAATATCTATTACAAGCTAACTTATGATACAAGCTAACTTAAACAATTAATAATTACAAACAAACCCAATTAAAAATACCAACAACCCTAACATTTTGACTAATGTGTGTTAAGACTACAACACGCAATACTTCGACACATTCTCTGTCGAAACAAGAAACTGCTCTAGAGTTCGACCAAATTCTAACAGAATGTTTATATAAGTTGAAACTTTATATGAGATTATTATTCAATTGATTTGCATAAATATTTGTGTAATAAAGTTTTTAGTTATGAAAATTAAATTATAAATATTTTTTATTTTTAATTTGTATAAATTGAATTAAGGTTTAAATGTGCTTTTGGTTCCTATAAATTAGCTAATTTTTAATTTTCGTCTCTGTAAGTTATATTTTTTTTGTGAGTCCCTATATTTTACTTTTTGCTCGAGGTTTAGTCACTAAAGTCAAAATTCGCAGGAAAATCTGTAGGTTTCCTGCAAATTTTCCTGCGAATTTTGATTTTAGGGATTAAAACGAACGCAGAAATAAAATATAGGTACTCAAACAATTTTTTTTTTACAGAAATAAAAATTAAAAACTCGCTAACTTACATGAATCAAAAGTGCATTTAAGCCTTGAATTAACAATGATGCAATTTGATCAATGGTTCCAATTTGTTCAAAAGATTAGATATCTTAGACACTTAAAAAAATTTATATTCAAACACTTGCAATATAGTTTATTCAATAGTAAGCTTTGAATAACTTACTTAAGATTTGGAAAATTAGTTTCTCAAAATTACATACAAAATTGAATTACTCACAAAATTTCAAATCTCACGAGTAACAAACATTCCAATTATTATTGTTTATATGAATATGATAAACACAATTATTTTTATATGGATATTGAAGTATATCTATTTGAATTTACTGAAATCAAAGTTTGGCACCAAATAATAGAGTTATGGGAATCGCAGTATGAAACATCGTACATATACTATATATTTAGTTTAAAAAAAGTCTTTTTATTCAAAACAATTTTATAATAATATTTATTTAAAATACTAAAATCAAAGTCTGGTACACAATAATAGAGGTATGGAAATAACAGTATGAAACATCGTACATACTATATATTTAGTTAAAAAAAGTCTTTTCACGCACATTTTTTTATAAAAAATATTTATGCAAACAAAAATAAAAAAATAAAATTTATGATAGTAAGAAAAAAATAACATGAATTATTATTATGGTGGTTTGGTGTGTGTGGGCCTTGGTCAGAGTTTGTTGGACTGAGAAAGTGGGGCAGATGAGTATGGACCCCCCTACGTACCCCCCAAAACAAAAAACAGCAGAAAAGGTTGAGCAATTATATATCATCAGTAAATCATTGTTATCAATGAGATTCACTCAAGGATTTCGATAACAAAGTGTCAATTGTATGTGATTCAGATTCACCATGTCACAATGATAATATGTGGACACCAATTTTGTATTATTAGAACACCTCCAAAATATGAATATTGTATCGGGATGATAGTGACCTATGAAGCACGGACACCTTTACGAGTAGGCGTGTCGTGGTGTCCGACACGCGTCGGTATTGGATACTTGTATGACACTCGTACAACACGTGTTGGAAAAGTCAGACAAGTATCTCCTAAAAAAATAGTTTTTTTCTTTGCTTCGACACTCTTTTAATCAGTGTCCGTCACTCGTATGACACTCATACCACATATGTCGGACAACTCAGACAACTGTTTCAAACAAAAATAGTTTGGATTGATTAAAAAAAGGATGAAATGGAGACGTAACGGATGGAATGCATTCCATCCCATTCCATCACTTTCTATATTTTTTGTACCCTCCGATTTGGGCAGAATGATAAAATTACCCTATTCCATCATAACGTATCCAAATCATAGAATGATATCTTTATTCCATTATGATTTGTTCCGCTCCGTTCCATCCCGTTCCGTTTCATTCGCTCTGTTATTTTTTACGTATCCAAACAAATCCTTATTCCAAGAGTAAGTTTAAAACACTCACTCCAAATTTTAACTCTTGATTTTCAATCTAACGGTTTAATTGATTATTTAATTTAATTATTTTTGAAATATTTTTTTATATAACTAATCAATTAGAGCCGTTAGATTAATGAAAATCAAGGGTTAAAATTTGAAGTAAGTGTTTTAAACTTACTCATGGAGTAAGAATATACCTCCTCATATTATAATATCTTATAGTGTATATTTGATTATGTGGTAAGGAGAATTGATTCAAAGTGAATTTAATTGTGGTTAAAATTGAATTAGATATAAAGCTATATATATATATATATATATATATATATATATATATATATATATATATATGAGGAGGGTTATATTTACTCCAGGAGTAAGTTATTATAACTTACTCCAAATCTTGACCATTGATTCTTCTCAATCTAATGGTTAAAAATAATAAGTAATAGTTTTCTCTCTCCACATTTAATTATTTATTATTTTTAACCACAAGATTGAAAAGAATCAATGGTCTAGATTTGGAGTAAGTTATAATAACTTACTCCTGGAGTAAATATAACCCTCCTATATATATATATATATATATATATATATATATATATATATATATATATATATGGAGCATATGAAATGAGAGTATTTTATAATGAGAGATGAGAAGAATAAATATCAATCATTGGATTCATCAAGAGAAAGAATGTTAATGCATTAATGTTGCTATTAATTTCTCTCTTGATGAATCTAATGGTTGATATTTATTCCTCTCATCTTTCATTATAAAATTCTCTCACTTGATATGCTCCATATATATATATATATATATATATATATATATATATATATATATATATATATATATATATATATATATATATATATATATATATATAGGGAGCATATCAAGTGAGAGCAATTTATAATGAGAGATGAGAGAGAATGTTAATGCATTAATGTGGCTATTAATTTCTCTCTCTTGATGAATCCAATGGTTGATATTCATTCCTCTCATTATAAATTGCTCTCACTTGATATGCTATATATATATATATATATATATATATATATATATATATATATATATATATATATATATATATATATATATATATATATATATATGGAGCATATCAAGTGAGAGAATTTTATAATGAAAGATGAGAGGAATAAATATCAACCATTAGATTCATACATAATCATTATGAGTGAATCTTTTTTTTCTCTCTCCTACATCATCATTTATTTTAATAATGGAGGAAAGAGAAAAAAATATTCACACATAATCTCCACAATTTATTTTAAAATTCAATGGTTCAGATTCATTATCACATTTTCATATAAAAAAACCATTCTCATATGATATATATATATATATATATATATATATATATATATATATATATATATATATATATATATATATATATATATATATATATATATATATATATATATATATATATATATGAGAATGACATTTTTATATGAGAATGATTCTGAACCATTAGATTTTAAAATAAATGATCGAGATTATGTGTCAATCTTTTTTTCTCTCTCCTCCATTATTAAAATAAATGATGGAGGAGAGAAAAAAAAGATTGACACATAATCTCGACTATTAATTTTAAAATCTAATAGTTCAGATTCATTTTGATGTTCTCATATAAAAATCTCATTCTCATATGATACAAATATGAGGTTAAGAGTTATCACTTATCACAAATATGTTTTGTATGTTCAATTTGATATCGTGGAGATAATTGATTATGACCTATTTATTATATAATAAAATATAAATTATTAAAATAAAAATATTATATTATAAATTATAAAGGGTTAAATATGTTTTAGGTCCCTAAAAATATCCCAAAATATGGTTTCCGTCCCTCTAATATTTTTTTTCAAATAATGGTCCCTCTAATATTTTTCGTCCCTATTATGCATCCCTGCCGTCAATCCCACTTAACAGACGCTTATCTGGACAATGACTTGGCATTTTTTTAATTAAACTGCCAGCTTTATTTTCCACGCGTGTAATCAAATTACCAGCATAAATAGGCATAGGCCTTTGCCATAAACGATATTGCTTTCTTCTTCCCCAAATTCGTTACCATTTTCCTGTGCCAGGGTTCCTAATTTCTCCTTGCTTTCTTCTTCTCCAGAAAATCAAAGTCATACAAAGTAACATTCGTCTTCTTCGGTCAATATTCACGGATGTCTTATTTCAGAACCTCGGCTTCAAATCCCATGAACAGTGGGTCGTCTTCTGTTCGCGGCAGACGAGGAAGGAAGTGTGGATGTGAAGCACGAATGGTTTCATACATTTGCAAGAATGGTCGAAACAAAGGTAGGCTCTTCTGGAGGTGTCCATTTTGGAAGAGTGGAGATACATGCGATTTATTTATATGGGACGAAGATCTGGATGAAGACGACGGTGTTGGTGTCGAATCGGTAGATGTCAACAAGCTAAAGGAATTGGAGACTGTTGAATTGATGAGAGAGTTGTATCAAGCTTCCAAGAAAAATAACATGAAGCTGCAAGGGAAGTTGAAATCAAAGGCATGAACTAGAAAAATCAAGTTGATGCTTTTGTTGGTTTCTATTCTGATTAATGTTTACCTACTATGCAAATGTAATTGTTGAAAAACATCAGTAATGTAATCATTGTGTCATTGGCAATGTAGTAACTCTGTTATTGTGTATGATTTTGCTATGTGAGATTGTGTTATAATAAGATTTTGTTATGCTTAATGAATTCTTGTTTATGTTCTTCATGCTAAAATAAGCTTTAAATTATAAAGTCTGTTTGGAATGTGGACATAGTTTGCACTAAATTGGTAACATTATAACTAAGAATTCAAAAATAGTGCTCAAAATGACATTATAGGTTTATCATTTAATCCAAAAAAGATCCATTAAATGGACTGAGATTGTGCATTGGCCAAAATAAGAAAGTTTGCAACTTAAGACCTAAAGGAATTACAAGCATCTGCCAAAAGTTTGCAGCAAACATAGATTGTAACTGGATCATAGTTATACATAGTTTTCAACACCAAAAAAACAACAAAGTGTTTAC